>NC_081409.1:217808842-218108842 GCF_030272615.1 Cryptomeria japonica | reverse complement strand
AAATTGTTCACAACAGGGATATAATTTTTCATGAGACTTCCTTCCCCGCGCTACAAGGTTCCAATAAACCAAAAAAAGACTATGTCCCTATGTCTCTATTTCAAAACTATGCTACCAATGCTCTGCCTCATCAAATGGGAGCCCCTATGTCATCTACCATGGTTGAATACAATTCTCAGACTGAGAATGATGAAGAAAGTGCTTACAATGGCTGCTCTTCGTTTAATTCTAAAATTGGGGGTCCATAGAACAGAGCACATCTTCCATGAGCTAGCACTCACATTGAAGAAGATGTGGAGGAACACCCATACGGTGAGCATTTTGGCTAACATTATCACCATTTTGTTGGGCACTCCTCACGATGGTCTGCATCTCCACTGCTTCCTGCACGCCATGACCCACCCTCCCCACAACTTGTTGGGCTTCCACACTCACACGTTGGGTGCACAACGCAGCCAACACTGTAGTCTTCACGCGGGCTCCCTACAGGGTCCTCCTCCACGGTCAAACAATAGAGGAGTCATCCTCCCGTGCAGACCATGGGGGATTCTCCCACGAATCTTAGCTCCCCGCACACTCGCCAAATGCAGGCCATGGAAGATACTTTTGTAGGTTCATCCTCCGGTGACTTGCCTGCACCCAACATGGATAAGAATCCACAAGTCGTTGATTTCCCTACAGACAGGGAAATTAACAAGAAATTAATAGTGGGCATCATTTATTAATTAGGATTAATATCGATTTTCATAAATTGAATGTTTCCACTACTCCACCAGCGAGTCGTTTGAGAAAATCTACCAGACAGAGGCGACCTCCTGCAAAGTTCTTCAACTATGACTCGTTGTTTTGTGAAGAAGCTGAGCCTACTTTGCTAATTTTTGATCAAACAGAGCCTGCAACATACAAAGAAGCTTGTAAAATTACAGATTGTGATAACTGGCACGCTACAATGTGCGAAGAAATGGATGCACTATTGTGAAATTAGACATGGGATTTGATGCCACTTCCGCCTGACAGAAAGGCATTAAGAAATAAGTGGGTGTATAAATTAAAAGATGAAGCCAGGGGTCGCAAAATATTTCGAGCAAGACTAGTTGTCAAGGGATATGCTCAGCAACAAGACCTCAATTTTAAAGAAATTTTCTCGCCAGTAGTCAAAATGACTACCATCCGAGCAGTATTGGGATTGGTTGTAGCCTGGGATCTTGAGCTTGAACAACTGGATGTGAAGACAATATTTCTCCATGGTGATCTTGATGAGGAATTGTTTATGCATCAGCCTGAAGGATTTATTAAAAAAGGTCAGGAACATTTCTATTGCAGATTGAAATGTAGTTTGTATGGGCTTAAGCAAGCCCCACGCCAGTGGTATCTTAAATTTGAAAAATTCATGATTGATGACAAGTCTACTCGTAGCGAGTTTGATCCTTGTCTCTATTTTAAAAAGCTTCCCAATGGCGAATTTGTCACACTTCTTCTTTATGTAGATGATATGCTAGTGGTTGGCACAAGCATGAAGATTGTGAGTGAGCTTAAAACTCACTTAGCAAATGAATTTGCCATGAAAGATTTAGGGGCAGCAAAGAAAATTCTAGGGATGACTATTTTTCGAGATAGGAAAAAGAGAGAACCCAAACTATCTCAACAAGCCTACATTAAAAAACTATTGGACATATTTGGTATGGTGGATGGTAAGTCTATTTGTGTGCCCTTAGCCTCTCATTTTCAGTTGTCCTCTCAATTGTGTCCAAAAACACAAGAAGATAAGGAGTTTATGGACAAAATTCCATACAATCTGCATTTGGCAGTCTTATGTACGCTATGGTGTCTACTTGTCTCGACATTGCTCATGTTGTGGGAGTGGTGAGCAGATTTATGGCTAATCCGAGAAAACCACATTGGGAGGCGGTCAAGTATATTTTGTGGTATCTCAAGGGTACTTCTAATTTTTGCTTATGGTTTGGGAAGGGCAAGGCAATTTTGCAAGGGTTTGTTGATTATGATTTTGCCATAAATTTAGACAAAAGAATCCAGCTGATGTGCTCACTAAAGTTGTTAAGTGGGAGAAGTTCGATTTCTACCGAGCTTCTCTCGGCCTTTCCAATAACTGATAGCAGGACTGAGTGGGGGAATCTACTTGTTGCTGCAATTCGTTGGTCTTCAGTGGGAGATTGTTGGAAGTGAAGTCCAACGGACTCCTTCCATTTTACCGCCAAAATTCTTGGCTCTTCAACTTCTGTTGTTAAGCTCTTTAAGAGCTGTTTGCATATCATTTTGTGTAGTGAATTCTGGAGCTGCTTGTAGTTGTGTATGTACAAACCAGACTTGGTTATTAATACATTGATTCCCCTGCTTTAAGTGTGGATGTAGGCAATTGTCGAACCATGATAAAATTGTGCAGTCTCATTTGTCTATGTTGTGAATTCATAATTCTGTTTTTCTGCTCTTCTAATTTGTTTCTAAATCCTAACACCAACGTGGCCATTTCACAAAAACCAAATCCAAAGTTCAATCCCCGAAGATTACCAGAAAATGAAAAAAGGGTAAACAAATAAATAAATAAACATCTCCCCTACATATCAACTTTGATCTAAGATTGCACTTTTACACAAATAAGATGCCTAACTGCAATACACAAGATAGAAAGTGAAATGAATAAGTACCTGGTTCGAATCCCCTCAAGCTCAAAGCATTGCTATGCTTCATCTTCTTCCAAACCGTATCCACTACTATTATAATAGGGCGACAAGATAGATAGATAGATAGATAGATAGATAGATAGATAAATTTTAAGTCCGCGAGGCTAAACATAGCCTATGGGACAAGCTGCCAAATTAAACCAACTTCAGTAACTCATTTATTTTCTTGTGCAAGTTGACGATGAGCACTCCCAACTTTTGAATGTACTCCTTGCTAAATAGGCTATGCCAAGAGCAATCAAATAAGATATTAACAAACTTGTCCTTGTTGTCTTTGTAAGCATCACATTCTAGAATAAAATGTTGTTCAGTTTCCATGTTCCCGGAAATGCAAAAGGTGCAAACTCTCTCTTCCCAAGCCTCTTTTGGCCTCTTCTAGTGCCTGGTCTCACAATGAAGATGATGAGAGTTGGTTCTCTGCTGAGCAATAAGAATTTTAGCACTCCATGAAATGTTGGCCCCAATATACATTTTTTGAAGTTGATCACATGTGGGATTAAACTCATTGATATAATAAATTTTCTTCCTCCCAAGCCCATTTTCCCAATTCTTCTTGTAGAATTTATTCATAACGAAGGCCTTTATGTCTTTGTTATTTGTGGGACATATATTGAAATGGATATTCCATTTACTCATCCACTTGATGTTTTGTTGCTTCCATGTTTTTTGTATTTTGCACAATATATCATTGGAGACCACTTTAGCCCATCTGCTTTCTTCCATTTGTTCGGTTCTTTTTAGATAGCTTAAGAGACACACCACAAGAAGTGCCTCAATAGGGGAAACCCCCATTTCTCTTAGCATGATATCATATGAGACACTTCTTTTGATTTTGAACTTGCTAATGATCAAACACTTTTGAATTCGCCTGATTTGCTTCCATTGTGAGGTTGAAGTGCTGCTAGCCCATAATTCACACCCATAGAGGACAACTGGCAAAACTAAAAGACCAAACAGAGTTTGAATAGTATTCCAATCCCAAACCTTAGCCTCTCTGCACCTATTTTGAAGAGCATAAAATTCTTTCCATCCGCCTAATATTCTTTTCTTTCTGCAACCTTCCCATCTTAGTTTTTTGTTGAAGTCAATGCCAAGATATTTGTACTTTGCAACTTCCTCAAGTATATTTACTTCAAAATAAAACTTATGCTGATTTTGTTTTTACTATTAGAAAAAATCATGACTTTTGTCTTGCTGATATTGACCTGCATTCCCACCATTTGTAGAAGTGCTCGAGGATATATAAATGTTCTTGTAAACCATAGGTAGGCTTGGCAATCAGAATGAAATCGTCTGCATAAAGGAGTAGACAAATAACAAATACTCCCAACTGGATACCCTCACCATTTTGCATGTTTAACCATTCTTCTAGCTTGTCAATATATAAGCCAAATAAACTAGGTGATAGAGGACAACATGGTTTGGCCCCGATATCACACCTAAAACATTCTGAAATGCCTGTTGAAGTTTTGATTTTGACTTTCACCTCATTGTACATCCTATAAACATCAGCTCTTAGATGTATATGAATCTCCAACTCTTCCATTTTGAACCAAAGCTTGTCCCTAGGAACCATGTCAAAATCCTTTTTAAAATCAATAAAGCAACAAAAGGCTTCTTCTTTTTTCTCCCACCCTTTCACGATAATGTGCCTCAGAGTGATACAATGATTTACTGTCGAGTGTTTTGGCCTAAAACCAGATTGCCCTTTAGAACGTTTATGCTTTTCTTCAACCCATTTGTTGATTCTATTTTCAATCATGTTGCCAAATAGTTTTGCCAATAAAGGATTAATCATTATTGTTCTTTAATTGGAGGGGTTATTGACGTCACTGCTCTTAAAAAGAGGTATTGTAAGACTGATAGTCCAATCTTTAAGGAATCTTTGCTGGCTAATATTGTTGAAGATTTTTGTAATGTGAGGAGCAAGCGATTTAATGCCCCACTTGAGATACTCCGCTTGAAGCCCCAACAAGTATTTTGCCTTACCAACACCTAACTTCCTAATACCTATCTCAACCTCCTCCACGGTGAAAATATTTGTCGTACTATTGACCAAGGGTGGCAGATCTACCTTACCTTCTTGTTCATAAAGTTTCCTAGCATAATCAAACCATTGAGTGACTGTGATATTATATTATTTTCAGTTGGTTTTAGATCTCACTAGTTATTCAAACCCTTGTTTAAGACTTCAATGGAAGTGTAAGAATGGCGATGGGAAAGGTACACGAAAAGTCACATTGGATCAGTGGGAAAGGTCGACAAAAAGTCACAATCAAATCAGAGGCACTGTTTTAGCAAATGCTTTAAAAATTGCATGCACAGTACCGACGATCGAGATTAAAATAACTTACCGCGCGTACTGCATACAGGCTATAGCTGTCACGATAAGCAATCAAACCCCATCATACAGGCTGTAGTTGTTAATGACATGCAAAGAAGTGATCGTAATACTTGTTGCTTTAATAAATAAAAATCTCTGATGTAAAATCATAAATCATGTCGTTCGATTCAAACCGTGGTAAAAGAGCCTACATAATTCTTGTGGAAGAGGATATAATAATGCAATTTCATTAATGCCAGAGACAAATGAATCTGCTTTAGAGATTTTTTCCGGTAATTTTTGAACTGTTTTCTTTTCAGGTGTCTGACAATAGACAAATACGGTGGCTATGGCCACCATATATAGCCTATCGGCTAAAAATAAAGTCTTCTCCAAGATTACAAATTAAAAAAAATGGTGAAATATATGAACTCTGACAAACTGCAATGATGAAGAAGTGCAGACAATCAGAAAAAAGTAAATTGGCCCTTTTGATCGATTGATATCCAGAATAGATGGTTTATCGTGCGTAGATAGGCAATACATATTAAAATTTGACAAAGTCCATTTTGAAGGGAATACTTGGGCAAATGTCCAGAATATTGTTGGATTCGAGAAGGCTGGTTGTAATGTCCAGCGGCGGGGTGCAGGGGTCCACAGGTAGCAGAAGAGCGGGTGAAGGAGGTGAGGAGGAAAGGGAGAGTACTTGTTTTAGCTTTTTCTTTTCAGCTTTACTGTAGTGATCCGTTGCCATACGACCATATTATTACAAATCTTAATCTCTCACCTATTTGAATTAGTTAGTCTGAGGTAGGAGAGCCCAATGAACAATTATCTCTCTCATTCTCTCTGCAATAATTTGTTGGCGTTTAGTGAGTTTTCGAGTCTTCTTTCGCGCTGGTTTTTTATGTGCGAAAGGTGGTGGATTACTTCACTACAGAGGAGAACGCAAGAGGAGAATGCAAAACGAAAGGTTCTTCTCACTGACAAATCAAAGAGAACGTAGAAAGGCAGGGAGTCTCACTGGGATGGAGGGTTTTGTTTGGACAATAGAGAGCTCACGATGATCAAGGGTTTTTGTCATTTGAACGGGAAGCACAGGTAGCAGAATGACATAGGATGGAATCAAGAAAAGTGGCTGCAGGTGAAGACAGAGAAGATCCAGAATGCTCCACTGGCCCACAAAAATAGATCATCCATCCCTTTTCTTGATTCTCTTTGCTTTTTAAAAAAAAATATTTATTTTGTCTCCTTTCTGCTAAAGAAGACAAAACTAGCAACCCATAAAATTGGAAAACCACAACATATATAAAACACAACATTTCCTATCATTGGCATGAATCACCCACAACATAAAACATTAAAATCAGACAATATGGTGGAAAATATCACAGAGAAGGACGTAGATTTACTTATAGACTTTTCAGAATACAAAGGGGATGAACAAAATATCTCATTGGAAGAGTTAAAGAAAAGTTATGAGAAGACGATTAGGGATGATCATGAAAGTGTGCTCCAGATAGGCAGTATGGTGTTATACACCAAAGATACCTCAGCAGGGAACATGAAATCTCATGCTTGTGGGCAAGGCACCCAAATGTAAAAGGACTTACATTTGTTAATGCCAAACAATATAAGAGGATTTTACAGCAAAGGCAAGCTAAGATAGCCAAAAGGTTAAGGTGGTTGGGGCACACTAAATTCATCACTATCTTGCCAAGGATAGTAAACTTCAACCAAACAACAGTCATTCATAAGGTGCATCAAGAGAAAGTAAGAACGAGGATGGAAATGGAAATGGACCAAGACGATCAAACTAAAAGAGCACACAAACAAGAGCATCAACACAAGTGTATTAATGGTATAGAACAACAAAAGGCAAAAATTGCAGCGGAGTTGGAAGATGACAGCAAGATGGACCAATACAGCCCCAATTCGACACCTTTAACTTGGTCCTCAAACCTATACGTTAAGGAGTTGATGGGATTAAAGAGGAGACTGGAAGGCTTGTAAGGACTGGAACGCCTGAAGTATAATAAATGGAAAGAGGCTATGGACACCAATCATAAAATAATGCAAGAAAACAAGTCTCAAAGATGAAATCGTCAAACTACAAATACGACAACAAGAAATCATGGTTGTGAAGGAGGAACTAAAGCAGATTAAAAGTGGAAATTTTGTTGCAACATCAGATGAAAGTAACACCTCACACCTACAAGGGCTCCAATCAACAATTGCAAACATAGAGATGAAAGAGGCCAAGCTAAAGGAGCAACTAGAAGAGGTGAAATATTGGGCACGAGTAACAAAGGGGTCAATAGATTAGAATCAAAAGGAACTCATAGAGAAGCAAATCAAAATGCAATTAGGGGAAGAAAGTTAGCGAAAATAAAGGGCAACAAATATAATAATAAAAGGTTTGAAGGACTATGGGGAAGGTGAGCGTATCGATAGGTTAGTAAAAGACTTTCTAGTAGACAAGTTGGAGTGGACATGGCATATTCATCAAGCAAGCAAAATTTGTAGAATATCACAAGATAGCAGAAATAGAAATGTGAGAGTAACTTTGAAAAGTATTGAGGACAAGAGAAAAATTTTGAGGAACAAAAGGTTTCTCAAAGGCGCACGATTCTTCATAGATGAAGATTTAACTCCTTTGTAACTAGAAGAGAGGAGAAAAGATTGGGAGAAAGTCATAGCAGCAAGAAGTGTAGGCAATGAAGCATGGATGTATAGAGGGAAGGCCCAATTCAGTTACAAAATAGCACATAGTAAATTAGAAGGTGCCCCCCCCAAGCACACCTCTCAATGGTAAGCTGGAATTGTAGAGGTTACTCTTGGAGGAGAGGGACTAGTTTAGGACCCATAGCGGAGGGGATGGATGTGATTGTCCTCCTTGAAACACACAAGCATAAAGGATGTAAGGTCCCAAACTTTGAGGGATATATGAAGATATCACAATGGAACAAGTTAACTGAAAATGGAAAGGGCCACAAAGGAGTAACCATCTTAGTAAGAGACTCTCGGGAAAGCATTATTCACATGGAAAAGGAAGACCCGAATAAGCAATACATATGGATAAAAGTGGAAGATAAAATGTCCACAATTTACCTTGCAACATGCTACTTTGCTCCTTATGGTTCAAAATTCTATAAAAAGAGTAAATTAGACAAAGAAGATCCCTATGCAACATTGAAAAAAGATATCTATCAACATATAACTGCAAAGGTGAAATCAACTTAATTGGAGACTTTAATGCTAGAACAACCAATAATCAGTCTCTTTGCCTTAATGTGGAGGAGGGAATATGGGACAATCCTCTATGGTTAGAAGAAGGGAGCCAAAAATGGGAAATAATGTCTCAAGATGGAAAAGGCTATCACACATTATGGGGTAGAATTGCTAGGAGTTTGTAGTTTGTATGATCTGATTATATGCAATATATTAAAGGTTGGGTAGAGCTCTAGGAACATTCACGCTTACAACGGTCAGAGTGTGGTAGATTATGTTATAAGTTCAAAGAGACTTGTGACAAGTGTTATAGATATAGAGGTGAAGGACTATCCCATAGAAATGAAATCAGATCATAATCTAAAATATATAAGGATCAACATGCAAAAGGATAATCAACACAAAAAGGAGATGCAACAAAAAGTAAAGAAAGAGGTTGCCCAAGGGACTATCTTCTTGACACATAAAAATCAAGAAATCTTTCGAACAATGCTAAAAAACAGCTGCATGTCGAGGAAGCCAATGGGCTGGTCAATTTAAACAAGGAAATGATAGGCAGTGTCAAATTAACTTCTATAATCCTCAAGGCCCTCAACTCATGTAGACGGTCTAGACCCAAAAGGGACAGGAAGAATAGCTTCCATGCAAACCCATAGTATGATCAAGAGTGTAAGGAAACAAAGAAAATGGTCAAAATACATGGTAATAACAAGGAATATACAAAACTAGTGAGAATGAAAAAAGAGGATTACATGCAAACAAGGAGAAAAGAGTTGATTAAGCTTGGGAGGCATAGCCCAAGAGGTTTTTGGAAAGAGCTGCAGAAGAGAGACACAGGAAAAGAAAATAATATCACAAATATTCAATGGTTAGAGTATGTAAAGCAAAGGTACCCCACTGATGATCATATCAAGAATTAAACTCTTCTCCTCAGAAAATATCAAAGAAGGAATTAAAAATATTGCAGTGGGTAAAGCTCGAGATATAGATGACACACAAGAAGAACATTTAAGATGGGGGTTGGAAATTCTCACACCTCACATCAAAAGAATATTTAATGGAGTTATTCAAAATTGATTTCCGACAAATTTTTCAACTAGTGTTGTTGTCTCCTTGCTCCAAAGTGGAGACATCAATAACCCCTCAAATTACCACACTATAATGATCAATCCTCTCTTCGGTAAACCTTTTGGGAGCATGATTGAAAGACGAATTCAACATATGGGTTGAAAAAGAGGGTAAGAGAGCAAAGGGACAAGAGGGCTTTGGGCCTAAGTATTCTACCATTGATCATTTCATTACACTTAGACATTTGATTGATAAGGTATGTGATAAACAATGAGGGGAAGTATTCTACTGCTTTGTTGATTTCAAAAAGTCTTTTTATACAGTACCTAGAAGCAAATTGTGGAGCAGAATGGAAGAGTTGGAAATTCCAATGCAATATAGAGTTGTTGCTCATAGATTATATGACCAAAGTTTGGGCCAAGATACATACCAAACATGGCTTATTAGAATTCTTTAGAAGTAACATTGGAGTTAAGAAGGTTTTCCCATTATCCCCTACCCTATTAAGTTTGGTGGTGGGGGAGTTCATTTGGCCAATTACTTCATAAAGCTTCTCTTATATGTTGATGATCTTATCTTAATGGAAAAAAACACAAGATTTGGAAGAGCACTTGAAGGCTCTAGAACATTTTTATCATGAGGTGGGGATACAGGTGAACACTAGAAAAACCAAGGTCATGATCTTCACCTTGAAGAGAAAGAAGGCTCATAGAGAATATGTTTTTGAGGGAAACTTCTTACAAATGATTAATAATTTCAGTTGGGAGACATGTAGGGCAAAAAGGATTCAAGGGGGCTGGGAAGCCTTATACTCACTTAAAAATAGATATAGAAGAGCTGAGTTATGGGATCGGAAAACTAAGAAAACTCTTTTTGGGATTCTTGTGGTTCCGATGGTACTATATGAATGTGAAGTATGGGGCAACAACACTTCAACAAGGAAATGGAAACAAATAGAAAGACAAAAAAGGCATTTGATTATGGTTAGCCTCAAGATTAAGTCATCTATCCCATATGAGATTGTCCTAGTGGAGGCCGAGGCCTTCCCTATTGAAGCATCATCTATGTTCCGATTGTTAAGTTATTTAAGGAGGATAGAAAACATGGAGGTACATCATTGACCAAAAATAGCATCAAGAGAAAGAGTAGATAGAAGGAAGAGCACATGGATGAAATAAACATTAAGTGGATGAATAAATGGGGCATTAATCTAAACGATTGCCCAAATAACAATGGATAAATAAAAAAATATGTGCAAGACAATTTCAAAGAAAACATGTGGACAGGTCAATTAGGGAGAAAAAAAGAATACTATATCAAACATTTCAATTCTACACATGACCATACACAAAAAAAACTATATAGGAATGGACATAAAGTGGAAGACAAAAATGTTAATTTCTCAGATTTAAGGACCAGCTAACATCAACTTAGATGCGAAACAAGGAGATGGATGATTACCCAAAGAGGAATGGGAAGATAGAAGATGCAGATATTTCACTCAAGGGGTTGTGGATATATAATGACACTACATCATGGAGTGTCCATCCTACAATGGCATTCAGACCAATTATGTTGAGACATTAAATGTAGGCACCTTGAGTAATTTATTTGTCAAGGAAAATATAACAAGAGTTACAGATCTCCTAAGCAAGATACACAACAAAAGAACCAAGTTGCAGAAGGAGAAAGAGGCCTAGCAGTCTTAGTTTTCAGTCTGGGTTTATTTTTGGCTACACGTGCTTTGCTAGCTATCTGTGGGTCCCATGGGTTGTTCAGCCTCATAGATGTTATTAAAAACATTCATTTCATTTCATTTCAATGTTGATGGTCCACGTACTATATATATTATAAAAAATCAAAGCTCTCCTACTAAACGCATTAAATCACATCCTCATCAAAGATATCAACAAAGGGAGCAGATTGTGTCTCCTTAGCGCTTCGTGGGAAGGATTTATCAAATCCGTAGGGAAGCATGAGAAAAGAGAGGTCTTTTACAGATTAATTAATCATAATTGTTGATTGTGTTTAGAGGCCAGTCAAATAAATACAGGTAGGGAAGAGCATCAATAGATGACATAGTTCCAATAGCCGTTATGTTATTGTCATAGTGACCCCCCCCAAAATATAAATATTTTTATTAGTAAATAATTAAAAAAAATACAAAATAAATATTTAATTGAACACCAATACATGTTCACAACTGGGTAAGTGCACAAAGATGGTGGTCAAAAAGGGGGGTATAAGTGGACACTTTTTTTTTTTTTTTTTTCTAAAATCAGGTGAACCTGAACTTGGAGGCAAAATTTGAAAGTCATCCACTCAAGATATGAAGATAATCAAAGAACAAATATTGTATTAATCTGAATCTAGTTTCCAAACTACTAAAATTTTTCAAAATTGGATAAGATTAAGGGGGTCAAATCCTTCGCGCACGAAAAATAAACCCTGATTTTTTCTGAAAAACATAACATAGTGTTTGACGTGCGCATCAAAAAAGTCATAGTTAGATTTAGTATTTTGAGAAATCCTTTGGCAGAAAGATAGTTAAGAGTGAGCACTAGAAGATGTGTATTTGTTTGTAATTTTTTGTTGAGTATTTTGTTTTTTATGATTTTTCCAATCGAGCACATCCTGAAAATTAGGTACCTATTCGTGCGCGAAGCATAAGTTGGACTAAACAAATCGAAAAATACAATTTTTTTTAAATTGTAAATAATCAAGTGCACTACAATAATATATAAAGTTTTCTAAATTTGGATAAGTATATCAAAAGTTATTAAAAAAATAGTGCACCTATGTCTGTGAGAACTATGGAGACATTGGTAAAAGAAATTCAATAATAATATGTTATTGTTGTTCAAATTGAAATAAAATTATATGGTTAGAAAGCTCAGAAGATGGGTGAAAATATGGTGGCAATTTTAGAAATACCCACTTGATGAAGTGTAAACCTGATGATGACAAAGTCAATAAACCAAGTTGATAAAATAAAACACGTCAAAAATGAGAGAAATGGAGGGAAATCAAACTTCCAAACCGTAGCTTTGTCATCTAGGCCTATTTCCAAGCCTAAACAGTCAAAAGCGCGTATGGTGTACTTATGGTTTAAAAAGCACGTGCAGGGTACTTATGGTGTAAGAAGCGCGTACGCGCTATTGTATAATATGATATTATATATAATGTATATATACATATAATATATGTAATATATAATATGTGTATAATATGATATTGTATATATAATATGTGCATATACATATAATATGTTAAGTATATATATACACAAATAAGTGTATTGTCTCCCCCTCTCAAACGCATACAAGGCCTCTCTCTCTCTCTCTCTCTTTGTCCCCTTCTCCCTTCCTCCATACCCCATCCCTCTCTCTCTCCCTCCTTCTCTCCCTTCCTCCATACCCCATCCCTCCCTCTCTCCCTTCCTCCATACCCCATCCCTCCCTCTCTCCCCTTATCCCTTCCTCCATACCCCATCCCTCTCTCTCTCTCGCTCTCTCCCCTTCTCCCTTCCTCCATACCCCATACCTCTTTCTATTCTTCTCTCCCTCCCTCCCTCCATACCCCATTGCAACTGTGTCTACACTTCTATAGAAGTAAGTGAATTTATTTCTTGTCTAAAGCTTCCTCTTTTATATTTATCATGTATGTTCTCCTAAGAAAATTGACTGATGGATTTGTGTGTGTGTGTGTATTGAATAGGAGGAACAGGGTTTGAAATTGAACCACAGGTGTATTACCGTGACAAACAAGGAAACCTGTAGCAATATTCTTCTTGAATATGATTTTAATGAGCAGAGCAGATGTGGAAAATAGTGTCAACAAAGCAACATGATGAGTCAGAGTACCTACAATATGTTTTTCAGAAGGAAACAACCGGTAGGAAGAGAAAGAGGGAGAATAACACAGATGATGTCCTAGAGAACGATAGTGGTGGGTATGCGAGAGTTCCCATGTTGTTACAAAACACCTGTCACCTAAAGAAATCAAAGTTTGTTGTATGCATGGCAGTGGTAGTATATGATGATCATCACTTGTCAAACGGCTTGGAATGGTACATACCCATGAAAGAAATCAAGTGTGTAATTCCTATAGTCACAATCAAGATTAGTCCTATAACCATACAAATTTAATAGCATCAAATAATTTAGAACTTAGGCAGTACTCTTAGGGTTAGGTCAAGCTCTTACACTTTCTTTTTAATGAAGCCTCGTTGTTTGTTCGCTTAAAGTCTCTCTTATGCTGATAATGGTCTAACTTAGCTATATCAAAACTAAAATACTGATGTTCTATTCATAACTTTAAATTTAATATATCATTTTATTAGCCCACCATATGACCCCTTAGGTGTCATTAGAGGTCGTATTGTTTCCTAAGAGGACATATGGTGTCCTGTGACCCCTTAGGACACCATATAACCCCTTAAGACACCATACGACCCATAAAAACACCATATGGTGTCCTAAGGGGTCATAGGATGCCATATGACCCCTTGGGACACCAATGACCCATAACAACACCATATGGTGTTCTGAAGGGTCATATGGTGTTCTATGACCCCTTAGGACACTATTTGGTATCGTTATAGGTCCTATGGCGTGCTAAGGGATAATATAGTGTCATATGACCCCTTAGGACACCCTATGACCCCTTAGATGTTGTTAGGGGTCATATTATGTTCTAAGGATCATGTTGTGTCCTGGATTTGATCTCTCTTCCTCTCCCTCCCCCCTCCTTCTTCTCTCTCTCTCTCTCTCTCTCTCTCTCTCTCTCTCTATACCACAGATTGGAAAACCAAAAGACTTTCCAAATTCTCAAGTAATCCAATCGGCCTTGGCCAATGAACAGGGATGGTCAAAGACCAAATCCCTCTGCACTTTAGGCTCCATTGAACCTAGATGGGTATGCCTCTTCCTCTCAAGCACAAAAGAGGTTATTTATAGTGGATTTATACCTTTTAGCAAATTTACACAACTGGAAAATTATTGTTCTGCAACTATGCTTTATTACGTGCTTTAACTGAATGATTTGAAAAGAAATGATTGTGAATGTATATTGAAAATGAGATTGCTTTCAGGATTTAAATGAAATCTGCATAGATTAGTTCATATAGGATTTGGGAAGAACGTTTCTCTATCAAGGACCTTGAATGCATACAGATCAAAACCTTAAAAGATCAATAACATACCAATGCCTCTATCCAGGGATATATATATATGACACTTTGTGGACAAAGATATCTTATCAACTCAAGAGACAACCTCTCATCAACTATGAAAGTTCAGTATGCGTTACACAAACAATAAGAACTCAATCTTTTACTTAATGCAACGACATGTGATTCACATCATAGAAAATCTATAAACAAATTTATCAAGAGGACAAAGATAATCATCAACACAAAAGTGTACACACTATTTGGAAAAAGAAATAGTGAACCTTGTATATTAATCTTTAGGAAATAATTGCATACATAAGTTGCACTTGCAGATACTCCATTATTGATTGATTGCATAAAATGATACTTATTCTTCCTATAGACTTCTCTAATACAAAATGATATTCAATCCTTCCAACAGTATGATGTTCTATATAAAATCTCCTTCCCCTCTATAAAACTGACTCCCATTAAATATATGAATTAAAAGGCACATATGAAAGGACACACCCTTTCATATACAAGAAGGAGTTACAGACAGTTGCATTCCCAAAGGACACACCCTTTGGTTTGAAAAACATTTACAAATGAATCCCTAAAATACAACACTAAGACATTAATAATGCATATTTAATATTTTGTTTTCGCTTGAGTTCCTATTTCCAAGTTTTGATAAAAGTTTCCTGCACATAAATTAAACCAATCAGATTCCTCAAATGAAAAGTAAATCATGATTTTCCTTTGGTTAAAGTTTGCATTAAAAATTAGATCTTTTCAGATACAAAAATAATAATTCTCCTAAATCAAAGTTTTTATAACTTTTCAGGAAAATACTTTTACAAAAATTCACACTTTGATTCCGCACAAAAAATTAACCCTAATACACATGTTCTCCTTTATTCACTTAGGGTGAAAATATCATCCAATTGACTAATCCAATATTATTCATGAATACTATTGAATATATTTCATCCATTGAGGAAGTATTTCCAAGATAATGATTTAATGCATTTTTTTTTTTATATTAGAAATCGGAAGTCCAAAAATGGAGAGTACATACAAAAAAAGGGGGCGGGAGGCAGAACCTTAACCACCAAACTGTGAAATCATACTAAATAAACACCATATGTAGTTATCAGCTATAAAGTATAGGTAGTTCTAATTTATCAGAGGGTGTTACTGCAGGATCTTGTTTTGATCTTCCAGCCAGGTGGTCCATCCTAGTGGTCCTTCCATCCAAGCCACCTTTTTCCCTTCCAGGATCTGGGAACACATTTCTATCTTGTTGAAGGGTGGAGGCCTGTTGTCTTGTAGCTCCTTAATGAGCTTCTTCACAGCCTTATCAAAGGATACTTGGTTCTCAGTGAGTCTGGCCCATTCATAGCCGTCTTGCATTTCGTAAACAAACATAGTTGCTCTGTCATCTTTGAGGAATTGTAGCAGCTTGTTCCTCTCTAAGTTCATCAGAAAGCAAACCCGCACAACAATTTTGTAATGTGTGAGTTTTTAAAAAAAAATAGTAAGTACTCTTTCATTGCCTTGAAACTTCTCTTCATTCCTTAGTTTCCAAATAAACCAAAGTATGTAGGTAGATAGAATTTGCCAGATTAGGTTAGCATCATTTTTGAGCCCATGAATAAAACCAGTGATTATATCAAGAGTGTAGACATGTCCAGTGATAGAGATTCCAAACAACAACCATATTTCTCTAGCAAAAGGGCAGTCAAGGAAAATGTGGCGCACAGTCTCAGGCTCCTTACAAACAGAGCACAGGTCGTATGCAGCAATTTTATTCCTAATAGGTAATCTGTTTAATATAAGTTGCCATCTAAAGCATTTGATCTTAGGGGGGATGGGGGATCTCCATAATTTCTCAAAGGTTTTCTGCCATGTGTGGAGATTATGATTAACATACCACAGAGCATTAATATGATCGATTACCGAGGTATCATTGTTAAGCAGGGTATAAATAGACTTGGCCTTGATCTTGGGGAGGGTAGAGCCATCTTTCCAAAGGAAGGTAAGGTACTTGTGAGCATCTACATGCGTGACTCTAGGAAGATGGAGAGGGGTGCATGCCTGCTTAATCATGTTGTAGGTCCTCTTATGCGAGGTAGGGAGATCATATTTATTGCTAAGACTTTCCCAACTGATAAGATTGTCATGTTCTAATATATCCATAAGGTACTTGACACCTTTATTGTGCCAGTACTTAGCAGAGCATCCTTGAGTTAAGGCAAGGGATTTAGAGTTGTGATATAGGTTCCACCATATTGACCTTTCACCATGGAGGGTAGAATCACAATTGATGTTAGAGTTGAAAATAAGCCTACGCACATGCTCCCAAGCTTTCCATATAGATTTAAACACCCAGGTACCTTGGATAGATATAGAGAAATTGCCTGCAATCAGATCACTGAGCGGGAGGGTTTTCCAAGTTTCGGCAGTCTTGGGGACACCATTTTGTATGTTGTTCCTGATGAGAATCTTCCAAGGTTCATGACCTTCAAGTGAGTGGAATATCCATTTGGCCGCAAGGGCTATTCCCTGTAGTCTAAGATCCTTAAGGCCCAACCCACCAAGTTTTTTATCTAGGTGGCACCAAGCCCATTTGACTGCGTGAGCTTTCCTCTTGCCCTTGCCATCTGACCAAAGGAAACATCTGATGGCCTTTTGTATTTCAAAAATTTGATAGTTGCTGAACATCCAAACAGAGGAATAGTAAATACTATAGGAGGAGAGGATTTTCTAGCAGACTTGAATCCTGCCGGCTAGGGATAGGATCCTATTGTCCCAATTATTTAGCTTCCTATCTATTTTCCCTTTGACCCAGCTCCACACATCTCTCAGAGATGGGGAAATAGAGAAGGCGATACCTAAGTACCTAACTATTTTGTTAGGTCCTCCCCAAGCATAGCCAAACTGTTGAAGCTAGTCCAGAGGCTCATCTTTCCACCCAAGTAGAATGGATTTGGAGTTGGAAATCCAGACACCTGATGCTCTACCAAAGGTGTCAAGTTTTTGATTGAGGGAAATGATATTATGCCTAGAGAGTTCTAGGAATAGCAAGGTGTCATCGGCAAACTGAATGTTGATTAATTTAGAGTTGTCTGGCATCATGATGCCATGCACTCTAGGGGATAGGGTGTCATCTCTTAGGAGATAGTACAGGGTGTATGATGCTATGAAAAACAGAGCAGGGGCAAGGGGGCAACCCTGCCTAATTGATCTGGAGAGGGGAATAGGCTGGGAGAGAGACCCATTAACTTCGATCAGGGCATATGCATCCTTGAGGAGGATTTGGACATAATCACAGAATTCACTAGGGAAGCCGAAGGCTTGGAGCATCATGAGGATGAAGCCCCATTCCACCCTATCGTAGGCTTTTTCAAAGTCGACAAGGAACATGGCTGAATCCTGGTTTGAGGTTTTGGCCCATTCCATGGACTCCTAGCTAGTCACAAGATTTTCCAATATGTACCTGCCTTTAATGAACCCCGTCTGGGTAGAGCAGATGAATTTGGGGAGGATCTTCTCAAGGCGGGAGGCTAAGGCTTTGGCTAAGATTTTGTAGGAGACATTGAGGAGGGTAATTGGCCTCCAGTTTTTTATGAGGGCTTTGTCCCCATCTTTGGGGATAAGTTTAACAATACCCATATTGATGGACTCCCCTAGGGTGCCAGTATCAAGTGCTTCATTATAGATACCATAGAGATCATTAGTGATCCAATCAATATTGACTTTGTAGAATTCAGCAGGAAGGTCATCAGGGCCCGGGGCCTTATCATCCTTGAGTGCCTTAATGGCATTAGTAATTTTTTGCTTGGAGATCCTAGCTTTAAGGAGGAGGGCTTCATTTTCAGAGATTCATTTTGGAATAATGGAACTACATTTAATTCGAGCATCTTTCGAGGCTTCAGTATCCTCTGAGGTAAACAAGGTTTTGTAAAACATTTCAAAGGCATCTTTGATATCATTGATATTCAGGAGCTCCTTGTCTTCTACGGTTATTCTGTCAATTTTCTCTTTGGTTTTTTTTTGCTTTAGAAGATTTAAATTTTTTTTGAGCCTTTATCTCCATACTTAAGCCAGTGATTGCGGGCTCTGATGAAAGCCCCTTTAATTTTGATTTGTTGATGCTTTCTGAGGATGTCCCTAGCTTTAGATACCCGCTTGGCCAAGGTAGGGGAGGAGGGTTGAATTTGAATTTCTTGTTCCAAAGAGTGGAGCTGATGTGTTAGGGATTTCTCCTGGGATCTAAAGTCCTTGGCTTTCTTTTGGCCAATGGTTTGAAATATCTTTTGCCATGAGGAAATGTTTCTCTTCCACCTAAGAATATGGGATTGAGGAAGCTGAGGCTGCAAGTTGAAGAGGCTAACTATTTTGATGGCATTAAGGACTTCCTTGTCTTGTAGCAGAGAGGTGTTGAGGAGAAATTTCTTACTGCGAGGGTAGTTATTAGTGAGGGAGTTCCTAGTGTTAATGATAGCAAGGATAGGAAAATGGTCAAAGAGGGTTACTGGAAGGACAACCACTGTGTTCCCAAGTTGATTGGGGAAGAAAGAAAAGAAATTATTATTAACATAAAACCTATCTAGTCTGGAATAGATCCGGTTAGTGCCTTGCTGGAAGTTGCACCAAGTATACCATAAGTTATGGGTATCAGATTTGGTGCCTTCTAGGGGGTCAAATAGCTGGAGTTGATGTTTAAACCTGTCCCAGTGAGGTTTTTCTAGAGTTTTCCATTCAAAAGGAAGGCCCCCAGCCTTTTCATCCTGGTGTTCAGTCATGTTAAAGTCTCCGGCCATGACCCAGGGGATATTTGGGAGGGATGTCAGCCAAATCCAGAGGGACAATCTTTCCTTATAGTCATTGGGTGCATATATGGAGCATATGCCAAAGCAAGATCCTCGAATATCTAATGTAACCCAATATACTCGATTACATGGGGAAGTTCACTTATTCCTGAGGTAGTTTGCCCAGGTAGGGGCCAGAAGAAGGCCAACTCCTCCCTTACCTCTTGGGTGCTTGGTGTAAATTTTAATTGCATCTCTCCAAATGAAGTCAAGAGCAAAGTCAAGAGAAAAACCAACGGTTTTAAGTTCTTATAGCATCAAGAAATCTAAGTTTTTATGGGAGTCTAGAAACCTTTTAATAACAAATTTCCTATCAGGCGACTCAAGGCCTCTAACGTTCCATGATATGTACTTCATTAGAAAGGGGGGCTAAATAGGGCTGGTAGGGAGATCGTGTTGATCTCCAATTTTTTTCTTGTTCTTAGATCCCATAGGTCTACCTTTCTTCTTATTCATGGAGGATCCTTTCATACGGTCCTCATCATCTTCACTAATCTCAAATGGCTCAATTCTAACATCCGCATTTCCTCTTATGTCGGACCTAGATAACTGGGAGCCTGGAAAACCAGGGAGCATCGTGCTAGAGCTAATGTCATCTAGACCCTTGTTGGCATAGATAACTTCTATCACATGATTATCTTCTATTTGATTAAGCTGGGAGCCTGTCGAGGGGTTGGTGGTGCTAACATCAGAGGGAAGGCCTACAAGTGAAGATGGTGTCGTTTGTTTGGGTGTTCCAGATCTGAGTACCATTTTTGCAGTGTTATCACTGATGCTAGCATCATCAGCACCACGATTAGGGTTTTCCAAGTTTTTAACAATTTTTTTAACTAGAGAATTAGTCAGGTTTTGCGAAGTGGATGGTAGGTCCTTAAATTTAGGACGGGGATTTCCAGTAACGGCCAATTGATCTGTACTTGGGACATTAGATCGATTTAGGGCATTTTGGTGGGTTAATTTTTGCCTTCGCTTTCTTGAGGTAACCACTTGAAAACAATCTGAGGGTGATTCTTCGGGAGCTTTTGAGGGGGAAGAAGTAGGGATGAGGGGTTCAGGGACCAGAGGTGTGAGATCAACATGTCTCGGGTTTAATTCATTGGGCTTGGGACCGGGTACGGAGGTTTTTTTGTTAGCAGAGTGCAAGGGAGTCGAATTCAAGTTAATACTGGTTTTAGGGTTTTCCGAGGTATTGGGTGAATCACTCTTTTATTTTCTGTGATTGATAATTGGACAGTCTTTACAAATATGCCTTTCCTTTTTACAAAGAAAACAGGTGTTCAAGCCTCCAAGCATCTCAACAGGGCAGAGGAAGGTGTCCCCATTAATATTTAGGTTTACGCACGGGGGGATGTCAATTCCAGGCTTAATAGATATGAGCATTCTTGCATCTAGGTTGGCCACCAGATAGGTGGTCTCATCAACCCTAATTGTTTTGCCAAACGGTTCCATTAGTTGGGGAAGAAATCACCACAGAAAGGGAGGGACATCTTTAAGGATGAGCCATCTGGGGGAGGAAAGTGCGAGAACTTCTTCATTGACTGCCTTTGGAGACCAAGCTAGGGCTCGAAAGGATGTATTTCTGACTGTCTAGTATTGGCGTTTGAGGGCTTCCATTTGGGCTTCATGTGAGTTAAAAAAGATAAGGTAGAGACCTCTCTAATTTGCCTACAGAATGATATTTTAAGCCCTAGTTTCAGGTTCCAAAGATTGTTGAACCAGTCATCTAAGAATTTCCTAGGCGGACATTTTTGGATGTCCACACAAGTAAAGAAAATAGCAGTGTCACATAACCTAAGCTTTTCTAAAGCAATTTCATTCAACATCTCAGAATTTGGAGAAATGTAGGAGTCCAAGGTAATGCGAGGGCACTTACCTTCCTTATTGGATCCTTCACTGTCAGGAGCCTTAAGGAATTGCACCGATGGGTGGACTCCATTCGCAGGCGGGGCAATAGTTTCCGCAAACCTTTTTTTGGGGGCTGTGGTTGTGTGAGCGGCAGATTTTGGGCCATTAATGGCTCCTCTATCTGACTCTAGCTCCATCATGAACCAGGGTTGGGTCGCACGGGGCGCATAAAGAGGTGGTGCAATTAGGTTTAACTAATAGTGCAGAGTAATTAAAAGCAAATGGATTCAAAAAGATGCAAGTGGACGGGGTAGAGGATCGTAAACTAGGTGGAGGAGGTTAACTCCTCCACGTTGACTCCTTGATTCTGCTGCTACCATCGACCACCTTAAGTTTGAAAATTCGTAGAGCTCGTCATCCTCCATCTATATTTGCTAAAAATATGTTGCCAGTTCAAATTTGTTCAGGTAAAAAATGATTCAACTCCTCGAAAGTCATATTTTTCCAGCATGAGACAACTATCTGGCTGAAATCTGCTACAAAATTTAGCATATCGGCTAAACATCTTTGAAAATTGAGTAACATAGAGCTCAAGCACACGATGCGCAGCGCAGTCTTCAAAGCTACCTTATTGATGAACAAATCATCCGATTTATATTTCCATACTTCAGGTGATTCAATAGTTTTTGAATTCAGCCTTTAAATTTCACAGTTTTGGATTTCAATTTCAGCTAAGACCTTGTTGTGCCCTTAATCTCAGCCACCGAAGTCCTTTGGCAAATTGACAAAGCTGATTTGATTCAGAATTCCTCCTTGAAATATTTAAAAATACGATGAGGCAGACCTAGATCTTCATGAATAAATTCTACATAAATTCAGTTCAATACTAAGACAAATTTGCACCCAATCAAATGGAAATAACTCTAAAATTTGCTTCAAATTAACCCTCAACAAATTCACTACAACATATGATGATAAATTCGCCTTTTGTGCTGATGGAATTCGAACACAATTTTCTCACGTCTAAAGGAATTCGCCTGAGTTCTTCTCTTACGGTTTTCTCCTTTAAAAAATATTATTCATTGTAAGCCTTGCAATGGTGCATATAGATTTCGTAAAACTAAAATTTTCTTAGGTCAAACCCGTTTCCATCATTTCGCTTCTTAACCTCGTTCTAATTGATATTATTGAGATAGACGTAATCTTAATGCATTTTTCACAAATAATAAAATCATTACATCTTCTAGTATTATATTAATTTATTAAAGTAAGAAATACTTCCTATCCCATGGAAGAAATAATATGATTTTTCTGCACATGAAATGACACTATTTAGATATTGCAATAAATCAAACATTTAAATAACTCAAAACACTGTGCCATATAGTCACAAGATTTACCAAAATAAAAAATTCAAAAAGAATAATATTCCCTAAGAATAATAATATTGTATTAATAACATTTTGGGAATACATTACACTTGAATTAAAACTTTCCAAAACCTGAAAAAAGATTTCTTAATGACCCGCTTTGGAAAAATTAAAAATACTTTACCCTAAAGAGATATATAATCTTTACACATAATTAGAGTAAAAATATTTCTTAAAAATATGATATAATAAGGCTCCAAAAGTAAATGAAATCTCCTTAAGTAAATATTCCAATGAGTGATTTACTTTCACTTGAATAATTTTCAAAGTAAAAAAAAAAAATTGCTATAATAACCTCTTTTGGTAAGGAAATTTAACTTTTGGAAAACTAATAATCATTAGTTTTTGAAATAATAACATAAAGAAGTATCAAGAATCATTTTCTACACACAAAATACCATAATGAGATATTGCAATAAACTCAATACTTTTCCTTTGATATGGCAAAATATCTAATGAGACATTCCTTAAATTACAATAATCAAATATTAAAGAAAATAAATCTATAAAAGTCACTTCATACATTATTTAAAAAATCTCAAAATGTAAATATATTATATAGAAAACACATGACATTATTTACTTTCAAGAAAAATTAAATTTAAAGGTAAACGGTTAATTAATAACCTCTTAAAATCATTTTTACCTTTTAAAAATGCCACTTTTACTTATAAAGTTTTCTAAAATAAAAATGATTTACATTTTGGAAAAAACTTTTATTTCTTTTGGCAATATATTAAATCTTTTATTTAAAAGATTTACAAAATAGGCTCTCCATAGAACTTGATATATATTTTGTAAAAGCATTCATATTTTACCCTCCTGAAAATAAATTTTTATTTACTTTTATAGTAACCTTGCATATAACACATCAATGCCAATTAAAATTTGTGTTAGTAAAAAAATTATTTGAAATCTTATAACACAAATAAATGAATATGTTATAACAATTGTATCAAAATTAATAATTTTATGCAGGAAACATTAAAATAAGATGTGAATAAAATGACTCGCATATGAAATTCTGCATTAGGTTGAATAAATCATAATCATTTCAAGGAAATGGTTGGCTTAATGTAATGATCCTGCAAGAAAGAGAACCGTTAATATCCAAATGCCATTATTTAAAGAAAATTCAAAATGATACATAATGGACTTATTTAAATTTACTTAAAAATGATATACTAAATAATACCATAAGGCTCTAAAATTTGACATGGTAATGTTTGAATGTACACTAAATGCAAAGAAATCAATAACTTGACATAATTACATTCAAATGAAATTAATTTTGGTTCAGAAGGGCGTACCTGAAAATTCAAGTTTTGAATACATATACATACTTGGAAATCGATCTCTTAACGTGTTCATAGGTTATCAGGAACTGGTCATAGGTAGTGCATACAATTGCATTGAGAAATCCTCTTTTTAGCATGAATCTATAACTCTATAAAATTTCAAATTTTAGGGTTCTAGCAGTGGCTCTTTTTGGGGACGTATGCTCCCTAAGAGCATAACGAGATTCCAGTTGTCTCTGAAGAGCACACCATGTAAAAGCACTCCTCTTTGTAGGTTTTTATTTGAATAAAATTTGGTGGCCCCAGGTCCCCAAAAATTTACATCATTTCTTCCCTCTGCCAAACACTTGACTCTAGTTCTATAACCATGTGAACTTTCTGAATATATTACTCTCACTTTCCTCAACATTTATAATCCTCTTCTCTATTTTATCACATTTCTCACAAATGTGTTTCATTAATATTACTTGGTTTACAAATAAGTAATTACACTCACATCTTGGTGCAAATTGTGTTTTATGTTTTTTAACCTTATACTCATCTTTTCATTGCTCGTTGCATTCAAATGAAAACCCTAATGTTTCATCATATGCCTCCTTTCTTCAAGAAAATAAATGAACCTCACTATACATAATTTTTACATGGGTGTAATTTTCACTGAGGATTTTAAAATCATAAATTTGAATATCTTTTTACCTTGAAATGTATTTTCCAACTATGCAATATTATTTGGAGGGAAAATAAAAGTCTCTCCACTTCCTCTTCCTTGAAAAATATTTGGATCTCCCAATGAAATATCCACATTAGGCTCTGCACAACCCTTGTTGTAGCATTCCAAATGCTTTACTCCTCTATGATTGCAATCTATATTTTTTATTTTTACCATCTCTTTATTTTGGCAAAATATTTCATTTCCTTTAACTAGGAAAATAGGGCACACATAAGAACCCTTTTCACATATCATTTTATCATAATGAAAAATTGAAAAAATTTCGACATTGTTTTTGAGAGAGAACCTTTGTGGTAGATTTTCTTTATAATTCCCTTCTCTCGGAGTATTATCCAAACCTTGAGGAAATATTTCACTTTTATCATATAATAGATTTGGGCATATATTATCCTCATGACTATTTTGCAAAAATATTTCATCCTGCTTACCGCACAATATTGTCATATTCTCTTTTATAGTCTTTGTGTATACTTATTTTGCAAAATTATTTTCATGCATATTTTCTTCTACTTCTCCACACAATTGATGAGTATAAAAGTTATGCATACCTTCATGAAAACTCTTCTGTGGTTGATCACATGCTTTATCTTTTGGAATAATGTCTTCACAAATATCCTCTACAAAGTCATCCTCCTGTGCATAAAATGTATGTATATCTATTTCAAAAAATGGATTAGAAAATAATTCATATCTTGGAAACCTTTCTTCAATTTCCTCTAGAGATTTGTTGTACTAAAGATTTGAAAAAATTTCCAGGCACACATCCCCTATTATACTCACCACTGTGTATGAATTCCTTTGACATATTTTCCTAGGAATCATCACTTACTTCATAAAAAACACCCTGAATGTGCCCTAATCCATTAGTTTGCTTTATTTGAAAAAAATTTGGACCATTTTTCTGAACATACCTTTCATATTCCTTTTCTAACAGATAAGAAATTTCTTGTCTACTAAGAAATGTTTCCTTTTTATTATTTATATTTGCTTCTACGCGTATGGATTCTTCGATATTTAAATCCATAGTTTCTTCGCTATTTGAAAATGGATCATCACTATATTCTTCCTCCAACATGCTTTCATATATAATTTCAAGTAGAAACCTTACCTGGGGATCATGATAAATACCCAACTCCTGCATTTTTTCTGACAATGAGGGCTTGATGTTTGAAGGTATTTTTGTGTATATATTGAACATCCTCACACATAATTGTGTTGCAGATTCATCTTCCTATTTCTCTATGTCAAGAAATGTTTCCAGAGGAGAAATGTAAGATTCTTCCTCCATAGTGTAAATCTGGTTTCCATCAAGCTCATATCAAATGTCATCCTCTTCCTCACCTACATCATGAAACATATGAAAAAACCATTGCTCGAAATCCCTCCATGATGAAAGGGATTGCGTGGGTAATGAATCGTACTCCTCTCTTGCCCTATCTTTCAATGTTCTAGAAAACAACATCATTACCTATCCTTCATCATCAATGTCATGGTTTTCTATAAACAAATAAAATATTTTTAAATGCCACTCTGCTGATTCATTATGTTCACCATAAAATTTTGGTATAACTTGCGCAAAATGTAAAAATATATCATCAATCTCACATGAAAATCTTCTAAGGTCCAATGGCCTATTGTCCACTAGAAATAATAGTTTACTCAACCAATTTTGAGACATTTTGTAATAGATTTCCTATTACTATCAAAGGGAAGAATTCGCATTTCCCTCCAAGTTTCCTCCCTTAGTAGGGTCACCAATTTAAAAAACTGTTAATATAGAGTCGCCACCTCCTAAGAGGAAAATATTACCAACTTAACTGATCTTCTAGGATCCTCCCTCCAGTAGAGAGTGAAATAAACTACCAAAGATTCTGAAAACTTCTTCTGAACAACTCCCTAATAGAGTCGCCAATCTATTGTGTGACTCGAATGGGGAAAACAAAACTTATCAAATCTTCAATGAAAAAACACCAGAGCTTCTAGGTGAATGTCAAACTATGTATGACAACTCCCCAGCAAATTCACCAATCTATTGGTTCCCAAAACCACATATTGGAAAACCAAAAGACTTGCCAAATCCTCAAGTAATCCAATCGTCCTTGGCCAACGAACAGGGATGGTCAAAGACCAAATCCCTCTGCACTTTAGGCTCAATTGAACCTAGGTGGGTACGCCTCTTCCTCTCAAGCACAAAAAAGGTTATTTATAGTGGATTTAAACCTTTTAGCAAGTTTACACAACTGGCAAATTATTGTTCTGCAACTATGCTTTATTATATACTCTAAATGAATGCTTTGAAAAGAAATGATTGTGAATGTATATTGAAAATGAGATTTCTTTCAGGATTTAAATAAAATCTGCATAGATTAGTTCATATAGGATTTTGGAAGAACGTTTCTCTATCAAGGACCTTGAATGCATACAGATCAAAACCTTATAAGATCAATAACATACCAATGCCTCTATCCAGGGATATATATATGACACTTTGTAGACAAAGATATCTTATCAACTCAAGAGACAACCTCTTATCAACTATGAAGGTTCAGTATGCGTTACACAAATAATAAGAACTCAATCTTTTACTTAATGCAATGACATGTGATTCACATCATAGCAAATCTATAAACAAATTTATCAAGAGGACAAAGATAATCATCAACACAAAAGTGTACACACTATTTGGAAAAAGAAATAGTGAACCTTGTATATTAATCTTTAGAAAATAATTGCATACATAAGCTGCACTTGCAGATACTCCATTACAGATTGATTGCGCAAAATGATACTTCTTCTTCCTATAGACTTCTCTAATACAAACTAATATTCAATCCTTTCAGTAGTATGATGTTCTATATAAAATCTCCGTCCCCTCTGTAAAATTGACTCCCTTTAAATATATGAATCAAAAGGCACATATGAAAGGACACACCATTTTATACACAGGAGGGAGTTACAGACAGTTGCATTCCCAAAGGACACACCCTTTGGTTTGAAAAACATTTACAAATGAATCCTTAAAATACAACACTAAGACATTAATAATTCATATTTAATATTTTGTTTCTGCTTGAGTTCCTAATTTCTAAGTTTTGATAAAATTTTCCTGCACATAAATTAAACCAATCAGGTTCCTCAAATGGAAAGTAAATCATGATTTTCCTTTGGTTATGTTTTGCATTAAAAATTAGATCTTTTCAGATACATAAATAATAATTCTCCTTAGTCAAAGTTTTTACATCTTTTTAGGAAAATACTTTTACAAAAATTCACACTTTGATTCCACACAAAAAATTAACCCTAATACACATGTTCCACTTTATTCACTTAGGGTGAAAATATCATCCAATTGACTAATCCAATATTATTCATGAATACTATTGAATATATTTCATCCATTGAGGAAGTATTTCCAAGATAATGATTTAATGCATTTTTCACAAATAATAAAATCATTACATCTTCTAGTATTATATTAATTTATTAAAGTAAGAAATATTTCCTGTCCCATGGAAGAAATAATATGTTGTTTTTGCACATGAAATGACACTATTTAGATATTGCAATAAATCAAACATTTATCCTTCTAGGGCTAAAATAATATCTTTAATAACATTAGAAACATTTTGCGAGATCAAATTTGACCTAAAAGGAAATATACCATATATACTTAGGGAAAAAATAACTCAAAATATTGTGCCATATAGTCACAAGATTTACCAAAATAAAAAATTCAAAAAGAATAATATTCCCTAAGAATAATAATATTGTATTAATAACATTTTGGGAATACATTACACTTGAATTAAAACTTTCCAAAATCTAAAAAAAAATTACTTAATGACCAGCTTTGGAAAATTAAATATACTTTACCCTAAAGAGATATATAATCTTTACACATAATTAGAGTAAAAATATTTCTTAAAAATATGATATAATAAAGCTCCAAAAGTAAATGAAACCTCCTTGAGTAAATATTCCAATGAGAGTGATTTACTTTCACTTGAATAATTTCCAAAGTAAAAAGAAATTTTCTATAATAACCTCTTTTGGTAAGGAAATTTAACTTTTGGAAAACTAATTAGTTTTTGAAATAATAACATTTCCCCACAATAATACTTTTAACTACAATAATACTTTTAAGAATAATAAGAGATTATTATCTTGAAATAAGGAAGTATCAAGAATCATGTTTAATCTTTTGAGTAAGAAATACTCCCTCCTAATGTTCGCCCAAGAAACAAATATAATTTTCTGCACACAAAATATCATAATGAGATATTGCAATAAACTCAATACTTTTCCTTTGATATGACACAATATCTAATGAGACATTCCTTAAATTACAATAATCAAAGATTAAAGAAAATAAATCTATAAAAGTCACTTCATACATTATTTAAAAAATCTCAAAATGTAAATATATTATATAGAAAACACATGACATTATTTACTTTCAAGAAAAATTAAATTTAAAGGTAAACTGTTAATTAATAACCTCTTAAAATCAATTTTACCTTTTAAAAATAAATCAGAAGCAAAAATTAAAATACATTACCTTTGCATGATTTAAAAAAGATAAAAAAATAAAAATAGCATTACCTCTTTACAAAACACTAAAATTCAATACCTTCATGCTTTGTCCATTGGGGTAGCTTGCTCTATCGGGTTAACACTTTTTTAGTTACCCCAATGCCCGATGGGTTTTGTAGATGTATAAAAATGACCATATTCCTAAATGAATATTTTATGTTCATTTCTCTATTTAATTAAATCTAATTTAATTAAATTACCCGCATTCCTCTATTTAATTAAGTAAATTATTCAATTTATTTAAATTAAATTCACTATACCCATTTAATGAATAAATCATTTTATTCAATTAAATCCCCCCTATCCAATTTTAATTAAATTCAAATTTAATTAAATAGTTATCCTAAAATTGAATAAATCTAATTTATTTAATTTCCCCAAATTACAACTAAATTGAATAAATCATTTAATTCAATTAAATCCTATTATCCCTCCATCCACTTGCAAAATCCTACTTCTCCCACTTGCCTTCCTAAACCCCTATCTAATCCCTTCTAGACTCTTCTAATCGCTTCTAATTAGCCTAACCCATCTTCTAAACTTTGTCACATCCCTAAGCAAAGGGAAGTCACTTCTCAAAACCTCAAAGTTTTTGATAACCATTAAAGGCTTCAAGCCTTCAACCACTTAATTCCCCAAAGTCTTCATAACCATTAATGGTTAACTCAAACCCTCTTACATGGTTAAAGAATTTCTTTTAACTCAACCTTCATCCAACCCAAGGGTCTCATCAAACATTTAATGCTTTGACCATGATTATCTCTTAATCATTTGCACAAGGGTTTATCCTTGGATTAACTCTTAATCCAATGGGTAATCTTAATTTAGACTTAACCCTTACCTTCTAGATAACCCTAAGGTCTTCTCAGGCATTTAATGCCTCCAACCCCTTCTCTCAACCCAACCCTATGTTGACACTTGTCACCATTTCATTGGTGCCAATTACAAACATAGATCCCCAACTTTCAAACTCAACCCTTGATCAACTCTTTCAATCCTGACCATCCATTGCCCTGTTTTTGCTATAAATAAAGCTCTCATTCCTCCATTTTGAATCATCCTCCAAACTTGTAGTATCATACTTATGCTCAAATACATTCAAGCTTTCATATCTCATTTATGCTCATCATTTTAGCCTCTTTTAAATCAGGAATTAGTCTAAATATGCATGTTTAGAATAATTTCTTTATCATTTTAGCTCAATCATAGACTAATATATTATGTTAGGATAGTATTTATACTAACCTTGTCATCTTATAATCTAGTTTATTGGATTTCTAGAATCATGCATAGCTTAGGATGCATCTCATACTAAAATCTATCAAAGCATCCCTCGTTCTTGCATTTGCCATCCCTAAACCATTTTGCTCAGTGATCTGAGAGCAAAAACATTGGTTTGAGGGACATTGTAAGATAGAGAACCATGGGACCAACTTTGGGAAGCTGATACTTCATTACTCCATAGCTTGCACCAAGAAGTCCTGTGTGTGTGTGTGGACAGGTATTTTGGAACATATTTTCACATTTTGAGTTCTATCGACCCGCTTTTCCCGCATACATTTCTGGCACCCACCGTGGGGCTCAACCCCATATATCAAATCGGTTTTTGAATTTAACCACTTTTGCAGGCACACGGGAAAAATGAATTAGCACGTTAAGATCACTATTTAGCGCATCCGGTTAACAGCCTAGCGCATCCAATTCACTGTTTAGCACATGGAGTCCATCATCCAGCGCGTGAAGTCCATCTTTTAGCGCATCAAATCACTAATTTTCCTGTAGGTCTCAGGGCGGGAGAAAAATAGAGCAGTGCTTTCGACACACAGAGTAGCACATCCAGTAAATAGTGTAGCACATTGGGATATTATTTTAGTGCATCTAGGTTATATTGTAGCGCATACAGTCCTTTCTGTAGCGCGTCACAGACAGAAGACAAAAAATAAAATTGTAACCGAAATTAAATTTAGACTTGTAGAAGTCCACCAAAATCCAGATTTTTCTAACTATTTGATTGGAATTTTTGCAGGACTCTGACAATTTCTTGCAGGTAGAGCTGGATTTTATTTGTAGAATTACAAATAGTTTTAGATTTTTGCTAACTTAGTTAAGTTAGTTAAAATTTAGAGTCATTTTAATTCTTGTTGGATAAAATTGAACTCACCTTACTTTGGGCTATAAAACGAACCACAACAACAATTTTTTCTTACTTTTTCTAAGAAAAACTTTCTCAATTTGGGTTCTAAAAGGAACAAAACAATATTTATTTTTGCAAGAAAGGGGTAAAAAGAATATCACCATCCTTTGGTGCTTAAAAGGATCAATTTTACATTTTGCAAGAAAAAGGAACCTCACTTTAATTTTTTTGTTTAAAATCAAAGAGGGAAGTCCTTCCCCTTTTATCGATTTCTTTTGTTGACCACCAAGATCGAAATTTTGCTTTGTTGACCAAATTATTTTCCTAGATTAGAAAATCATCGCTTTGAAGGAAATAAAAAGAACACCATGTTTTCATGGAGCAACAATCTCCATATAGGTCTTAGAAAATCATTGACTTGAAAGATAAAAAGAACCTTGTTTGTCTTGTCTCGAAAGTAGAAGGTATATGCTCTCCCCTTAACTGGGTGATCAAAAAGCCAGCCTACTCTTACGCTTTCAGTCATACTGCATTTAAATCCTTTAGCAGACCTGCCTTCCCGAGGAGTTGAAATCAACTCTTAAAGCCGTTTATGGTTGGTGTGAAGGGAATGACCTAAGTGGGGAGCGACTTTGACGCCAAGAATTCCAACCCACTATAATCAAACGTGGAAAGTGACGAAAGTCCTTTTCAACGGTTGCGCGCAGCGATTAGCCTTCCCCCAGTATCCTTGAGATACGTAAAGCCTTTGTTCTAAAGGTTGGGAAGCCTCTTGAGGGAGTTTATCACTGACGGCCGAACGGGAAGCCTGATTACGAACCATAGAAATAGAAGCTTTGAACCGAGTCAGTAAACAGACATTTATAACATCATAGTGCAAGGGTGGGGAAGAATCCGCCCCCAAGATTACTCACCATATATCTCCCAAGATAACTACTCAACTGTGAAGCGATTCACTTTGGGTAAATTTCTGGCAAAAGGCAAAAAAATGGGCGCCCTCTAGGGGGTGACATGGCTGTTTGAGCTGACGGAGTATCGAGACTAGTGGGCTATGATGTTATTTATGACCCTTGACTAAAGAGTCTTTCTGAAGTGTATTATTCATATCAAAACCTGTCAAAACATTGGGGATTTGAACACATCCTCGCAGAACATACACTTTTTGTTAGATTAGGCAAAATGGTTGTACTTTTTGTGTCGTGCTTGCATTTACTACTTCAGAAAATCATCCATCAAACTTGAAAAATTCACGACAAAAATTCAAAATTTGCAAAAAATCAACCAAAAGAAAAATCATGGCAGTTTAGCACATAAGAGCAACTTCTTAGCGCATGCAGACTTGTTGTTAGTGCATCAAAACATCAAATTAGCTCATCGGTTCCAAACAGTAGCGTTTCATCTCAAGGCAAAAAAGTGTGAAACCATTTAGCGCATCAAAGAAACAGTCTAGCGCGTGGAAACATCAACTTAGTGCGTGGAGGCTAAACATTAGCACATCGGGTTCACAGGTTAGCGCGTCACAGGCCCAGGGTAGCGCATAGATTTTTCAAAACAAATAGAAAATATTTTTGAACATTCAAAACTTTAGCGCATGTTTGGGGGCAGCCTAGCATGTGTGGTCATTGTTTTAGCACGTGGGGTAAATTTTGTAGCGCATATAGTCTCTGTTTTAGCGCGTGATCCAAAACACAAAAACAGAGGGCAAAACAATGAGAAATTTTAAAATTTTCGAAAATATTTTCCAAAGCCTTCTTCATCAAACAAGAATAGCAAAAACAAACCGTTAAGACTATTTCTTGAGCTAAATTTGTGTCAAAACAAACGTTGTAAAATCCTAAATGAATCGCACGATAAAACATGTCTATCTTATCATAATCTGGAAACCTCATCATTAGTATCAACAGAATCCTTTACCATCTTACGGATTTTATCTCACAAAAACACTTGTTTAAAATTTTCAAGTTGTCAAATCAAGTTTCCATATCGAGAAGCTTTTATCCATATCATTTGACACACTTTGTCGTGAAGGGGCATCTAAACCTTCACTTTGATAAAGTAAGATTTGAAATCTTTCAAACAAGATCAACTGAATCCAAACCAATCAAAGGAAACCATTGATCACTCATGCATGACTAATCTTCATATTCTGAGAAGAAAGAACCTTTATCGTAACAACATGTTGAAGAAACAACAACCTAGTTTTTCCAAATTCATCAAGAGAAACAAGTTCTTATGCATCAATCGTCAACTATTCAAATCTCATCAGGTATTCCTTCATCACGTCAAATGTTATATCCAAAACAAATCCAATGAATTTGACAAAGAACCCTTGAAGACAAGAGCCTACTGTCAAAAGTCTGCTTTTAATCAAACCATAAACCGCGGCGGAAAAATCAATCCAGCCTTCTTGCCCGACGAGTGTATCACTTATAACATATCTCGACCAGAACCAACCACCCCTGAGCAACATATCAACGAGGCTTTTGTCCCTTTCATCACTGAAAGTTTCTACTAAAATGCCTGTTACTCGCTCTCAAAGAAACCAACAAAGCGAGACACACGCTGAGTCTAGTATGAATCGAAGATTGTCAAATCCTTTTGAAGTTCCACCCTTAGAAGAACCTGAAATTTCTGAAGCACTTCTTCAGGAATGTCAGGAAAACCCCTCATTCCAAAAGCTTGTAGAAAGGCTTATGGAAAATGACAAAGAAAAATATCTGCTCATGCTTACAAGTAAAGGCATTAAACTTCCTGAAGATTTAGACTCAAACATCTTTAAAACTAGATCTCAACAATATGCATATCAAGAACAACAAAGAGAAGAAGAAACTCGTAACTTTGAACAACACATACCTAAGCAACACATTTCGGAACAATGCATACCAGAAATGAGTATACTCGAACTAGAAACACCAAAGCAAAATATACCATTTACCACACCTTTTCAGCTGAGAACAAATACAAGGGAATAACTTTTCCCTCGACAAGACATTATGCCTTTGGCTGCCCTTACTCAGCAAATGTAAATGTTGCAAAGGCAAATACAGGATATGCAACAAGGGACAACAGTGCGGTACTCTTTAAATGAAATCTGTCCTTATCCATTTGACAGAAGATTGAACATGGTGCCTTTTCCTCCAAACTCAGACGTTCCCAAATTTGATAAATATGATGGGAAAAGTGATCCCCGAGATCATGTTCGATAATTTTACACCATGAGCCTTGAATTTGCTCATGATGACACCTATTTGATGAGGTTATTCTCAAGAAGCTTGGGAGGGCAAACCATGGAATGGTTATCCAAAATTACACCACCTATCAGATCATTTGATGAATTGGTTAACAAATTCATAACCCAATATTCCTATAACATCCAACATGCCATAACCATGCTAGATGTTTGCAACACCAAACAAAAGAACAATGAAACATTCATGATATTCCTTCAACGCTGGTGACGTATGGTATCCAGATTTCCTCGAGATATTCCCGAGAAGGAGAAAATGGAAATCTTCATCGATAACTTGAATAGTGAAATGAGTTATAGACTAAAACTTCAATGCATACCATCTTTCGCTAAATTAATTGAGAATGACATTCAAGTAGAGGAAGCATGTGTCAAAAAGGGAACACTCAAATTCTACAAGGAAGGAACAAACTCATCAAACTACAATAACCAGAACAATACCAACCTTGACAAATCTCGATTTTGGACTCGAAACTAAAACGAAGGCAACAATGAATCATATGATCCCAAATCGAAGCAACCAGTGCTCGCATTATCCGGAAATCCTCAAAACACGAAAAATCCTAAAACTACTAATCCAAATGCTCACACATATGCACCAAACACCGATCAAGGACAACTCAACATAAACAACACCAATGATACTCAAAGAAAAAACATGAATCCAGGACCTAGCAACAATTCACACAACAACACGAACAATTTCCAAAAACATATCTTCACACCACTGGGGCAATCACTAGAATTAGCATTCAGAGAACTTTTGACACACAAGATTCTTTCTTTTCCTCCAATCAGCAACTATGAACCTCAAATCAAACCACCTTGGTGGAATGATTCACACTATTGTGATTACCATCATAACAAGGGTCATCAGACGAACGATTGCATGAGGTCAAAACACGTGGTGCAAGATATGATTGATCGAGGTGACTTAACAATAGATGGTCTCAAAACAAATGGTGATCATGGAGCCTTTAAAAATCCTCTTCCAAATTACAAAGATGGAGCTTCAACTTCGGATAATACACGTGGAGCTCGTGTCAACCATATCTACAACAACACCATAAATCACATATCATCTGAAGATCATTAAGTAAATGTCATCACCATCCGAGATAAGCGTGATCATGAATCTGTCAATGTAACAACCCGAACTCAGAAATATGTCTTGAAAGGACATACTGCACCTACAACTATCACACCAAAAATCCATTATGACTTGGTTAACCAACTCCGTAAAACTCCAGCATAGATATCTATCCTAGAATTGTTGAAACTATCACCAAAGCACAAAGACATATTAGAACAAGTGCTATTGGAAACCAATGTACCTCAAAATTTGGATACAAATAGATTTCAAGCCATGGTCCCCCATATGACTGGACCTCATAACCTCACCTTCTCAGAACATGACGATGCTTCCTTAAGCCATCCGCATAATACTCCTCTCCATATCAAAGTCATTGTTTGCAAACACCGAGTAAGAAGAGTCTTAATAGATGGAGGAGCCGGACTTAATATATGTACTTTAAAGCTTATTCGTGCATTAGGCTTCTTAGAAAAATCTATTGATCCCTGTAAAAAGATTACCATAAAGGCATATGATGATGAGGAAAGATCCTCTAAAGGAACTGTGATATTACTTATTCAAGTAGGACCAATACAAAAGGATACTATATGTCAGGTCTTGGACATAGACCTTACCTACAATATTTTGTTAGGACGACCCTGGATACATGAAATGCAAGCAGTACCACATATCACTAGTGTGTCAAATTTCCTTATGACGGACAAGAAGTTTCCATATCTGTTGATCACAATCCATTTCAACATTGCAATGCAATGGGGGCAGCCCAAGACAGTTTGGTTCCTCATAATAGAGAAAAGCAGCAATCTTCAACATCAGATCAACAAACAGCAAAATCCAACTCCTTATGGGGAGACTTCAAACAGAAAATGCAAATCAAAGACCAAGGTATAGGAGAATACTCTTTGGAGCCTTTATGTTTGGCCGAATTGCCAACATCACCTAGATCTCATGGATTGCCTACTACATCAACACATCTAGTCACTCAGCCCATCACCAAATTTGATGGTACCTTCATCCAATTGGGCACTCTGGCACATGAATCAGAAGACAAGGATATTCTTAGCTGGTTATACAAAGATGAGAAAGAAGATAATAGAGCAGCTACTCTGGATATTGTTCTACCTACACACCTATATGGAAAAGGATACTTAATCATGCAGAAAATGGGATATGATGTTAAAGGACCTATTGGGAAACGCAAGGAAGGAGTCACTGAACCTATAAATCTTCCTTCACAACCCAAGAGAAACAAAGCAAGCTTGGGTTGTGAGCTCACCTTCCTATTAAAAAGGTCACCCCACTTGACTACAAAACCTCAATGGAAAGTAAAGACAAAGTACAAAGAAGAATTTTGGCAGGAAGCACTCTTTGAATCAGCAAAAACAATCCGCAAGGCACAGGAATGTCAAGATCAGAAGTTACATCAGGAAAAGTTTCTAAAACACAAAAGGGCCATATCTGCAGCAGTAGCTCATATTCAAACACCAATATCTCAAAAACAAATCATATCATCTCCGGATACCTTTGTTTCTCCCCGAAGAAGCACAGTCTATGAACAAATACAGAAAATAGAAGACGGATCTGACACAGAATCAACAAAAACTATCAAAATGGTATCTATCATCAAAAATTTGTTTTCACCATACAACATACCAATTTACAGTACTGATAGAATCTGGGATGATGCCTCGGAGACTGATTCCAATGAATATGAATGGGGTACCTGCTCCAATGCTACTACAGATATCCCGAATGATACTGATTCTATATCTCTTTCTCAAGACGAACATAATGCAAGAGATAGACCTCTTGAATTTGGACCGCCGAATATCTATGATGCCAAGGAAAGTGAACAGAAACATTATGAACAATTCTATGTAGAAGATAATACCATCGAAGACCTCGATGAAATCCTGGACTTCTTTAAAACCAAGAACAATCACGATGAAAACTCTGTCCTAACACTCACAGTAGCTGAACTTGATCCACCTAATGATTCCTTACCGCTTGTCTTTCCTGACCTCATCGACTGGGATGAACCTGAAATCCATGATCTACCAATTTTCCCAGATGATGAGTCTATTATCCATTACCTATGTACTGTAAATCCGGAAATGGGCTCTACCAGTGAACAAAGTAACGATGTCTGCAAACCAGGGAGTGCCAAGTCTCTCAGTCGCAAAAATGAACCAAATAAAGGATTTGATGCTGAAAACCAGTCAATGGAAGCTCTAGATCACAAAAAAGTAAAAATAAAGGATGCATCTAAGGGTGAAAACCTTTTTAAGACACCTAACGATGGGAGACTTGACACTCTTCCTGAGCACTTTCATGAGCGATCACCCATATTGATTGAGCCCACTCAATCAATCAACATTGGTACCACGGAAGTAGTCAGAAACCTACACCTTGCAGAATCTCTGACAGAGGAAGAAAGATCAGCATTCATCATTTTCTTTAAAGAACAACAAATTAACTTTGCTTGGTCATATGTTGATATGCCTGGAGTGGATCCACACTTAATCAGGTATCACTTGTCCATCTCTTCAGGAGTTAAACCAGTCAAGCAAAAGCTACGAAAAATGAATCCATAGGTGGCGCTCATGGTCAAAACTGAACTAAAGAAATTATTAGACGTCGGATTCATCCGACCCATTGACTATGCAGAATGGATTTCCAACATCATTCTAGTATCAAAACCAGATGGTAGTATCAAAATATGCACTGACTTCAGAGACGTCAACAAAGCTTGTCCAAAGGACGACTTTCCTCTGCCCAGTATCGACATAATTGTAGATCTCACAGTAGGCCATGCAATGCTCTCGCTAATGGACGGTTTCTCAAGCTATAATCAAATCAAAATAGCCCCAGAAGATCAAGATAAAACCGCGTTCACCTGTCCTTGGGGAACGTACTGTTGGAATCTTATGCCTTTTGGCTTAAAGAATGCAGGGGCCACCTATCAAAGAGTAATGACAACAATATTCCATGACATGATGCATACATTTATGGAAGACTATGTGGATGATTTACTCGCTAAATCCTTCACCAGAGCAGAACATCTCAGCATCCTAACAAAGATCTTTGATCGATTGGAGAAATTCCAAGTCAGGCTCAACCCTAAGAAGTGTGTCTTCGGGGTTACATCAGGCAAGTTACTAGGCTACATTGTCTCAGCTAAAGGTATTGAAGTAGATCCAGCAAAGGTACAAGCCATTATGGACATGCCACCACCAAAGAATATCAGTCAACTCAGATCTCTACAAGGACGACTTCAATCAATCAGGCGATTCATCGCTCAGCTAGCAGATAAAAGTCTACCATTTAACCATTTACTACACAAAAATGTACCATTCAAATGGGAGACCAAGTGTGCAGAATCTTTTTACCAAATCAAATAGTACCTGATGAATCCACCAGTTCTAGTACCACTAGTCGCAGGAAAGCCACTTATCCTATACATCTCAACAACAGATATATCGCTGGGGGCACTATTGGCACAAGAAGATCAACAAGGGAAGGAACATGCCATATATTATATGAGTAGGACATTGAATGGCTATGAACTGAACTATACATTCATTGAAAAAGCTTGCCTAACAGTGGTCTTCGCATCTCAAAAGTTCCGACATTATATGCTAGCACACACCATTAAGCTAGTTGCGAAAATTGATCCTCTCAAATATCTACTCAGCAAGGCAACTCTTACAGGCCGATTGGCTAAATGGGTCATGATTCTCAGTGAATTCGACATCCAATACACAGAAAGACGAGCAATCAAAGGACAAGCAATTGCAAATCAGTTGGCTAAAGCACCGCTATCGGGCAAACACACCATGGAGATTGAATTTCCAGACAGGGACGTTCTTGCTCTTTCTACCAAACAATGGACCCTATACTTTGACGGATCCTATACACAACATGGTTCAGGTGCTGGCATTCTGTTCATCACTCCTGAAGGACACACTATACCAAGATCATATAGGCTTATGTTTCCCTGCACAAATAATGTGGCTAAATATGAGGCATTGGTTATAGGTATCAAAATGGCCATAGAATGGAAAATCACAGAGTTAAAAGTCTATGGGGACTCGCAACTGGTCATCCATCAAATTAACAACAACTATCAGACAAAGGATGACAAGCTACTACCCTACAAGCGAATGGTGGATGACTTTAAACAGTATTTTGTGCACATCACCTTCGAGCAAATACCGAGATTGAACAACAAAGCAGCCGATGCAATCGCTACTATCGCTTCATTACTACAAATTCCAGAGCAACAAAGTCGTTACAAGTTCCTGGTAGAGCAACTGTTCTCCCCCACCTATGACCACTCTGAATCCCAGGTTATCTATGCCTTGACTGGTTCAGATTCTCCGTTATATGGACCGATATACGACTACCTCAAGCACAATATCTTACCAATTGACCAATCCCGTAACCAAAAACGTAACTTTATCCGACAAGCTTCCCGTTACACCCTTACCGCTGATACTTTGTATCGTTGAGGTCTAGATGGTACTCTTCTTTGTTGCCTTGATTGTAATGATTCCAATTCTGCTTTACTTGAGCTTCACGAAGGTATTTGTGGCATACATTCAAGTGGCACTACTCCTGCTAAAAAGCTTCTAAGGATGGGATACTACTGGCCTACAATGGAGAAAGACTCATATCACTTCACTAAGAAATGTCCTAAATGCCAGATTCATGGTAATCTGATACATGCACCAGCACAGGAACTGCAGCCATTTACAACATCCTGGCCCTTTTATCAGTGGGGACTAGACTTAGTTGGCAAAATTCATCCTTCATCTTCAAATGGACACAAGTTTATTATAACAGCAACAAAATACTTTACCAAATGGATAGAAGCAGTTCCCATGACCACAGTGACTGGGAAACAAATTGCCTTTTTTATCCTCAATTATCTGATCTGTAGATATGGTATTCCAAGTTCAATCATCACAGATAATGGACGGCCTTTCAAAAATCAAGATGTCCAAGAACTATGTGAAAAATTCAAAATCCAACATAGGTTCTCTACACCATACTACCCATAGGGAAATGGTCAAGCGGAAGCGTCTAACAAGACAATACTGAAAATCCTCAAGAAAACAGTGAATGATGCAGGCAAAGATTGGCACGTACAACTCAATCCAGCACTTTGGGCATACAGAACCAGCATCCGCACACCTACAAGAGCAACACTATACTCATTGGTATATGGATCAGAAGCCATTTTACCCCTGGAGGTAGAAATCCCATCTCTCAGAGTCTCTTTGAAAGGTTTAATCCCCGATGAAGAGTATCAAGTTAACTGACTGCAAGAACTTGAACTATTAGATGAAAGACGTCAGCATGCTTATACTCATCTCAAAGCATATCAGCAACGCATGTGCAGGAGCTACAATCACAAGGTCATTCCCCACAACTTCAAAGTTGGTGACCTAGTTCTCAAAGAAAATCCAAGAAAACAGCAAGATCGAGAAAAGAAAGGGAAATTTGAACCTAACTGGTTGAGTCCCTATGTTATCATATCAGTCTATGGATCAGGTGCCTATCAGCTAACAAATTCAGAAGGAGATGTGCTCGACGAACCAACTAACAACATCCATCTGAAGAAATACTACACTTAAGTAGTCTAGTGCACGAAAAAAGCCAAAACAAGCAAAAAAATCAAAAAATCCAGAAAAAAGCAAAAAAAAAGTACAATAAAAACAAATGGTAAAAACCTAGTAAACATGCGCTCTTGTGAAAGAATGGCTCCTCTATCTATCTCCATACCATTTTATCCATACAAACACTATCGGCCATCACCCAACACTTAGCAAATATCCATTCAGGACATACTTAGCGTAGTCACTATCCTGGTTTATCCATATATATCCTCTTACCACAAATCCACCATGGCTTGGAAATCACTGTACATATTCACATCAAGAGGCACACTCAGTTAGGGGCATTCAAATCGTCTAAATATTGCAAACATTCAAGACATCAAAGCTATTTGCAAAACTCAAAAAACATGACATCCAACAACCAAAACTACACTTCATCGCAAAACAAAACAAAACAATTCACAAGAAATACCAAGGATGGATGATTTTTTGAAGTACTAAATGTTGCATTATCGCATAAAAATCTTAACTAGTTTTGCGTTTTGAACTTTTTAAATAATTGGATTTTCTTCCTTTTCTCACTAAATGCTTCAAAGCTAGAGATCATGAGGAACTTCCAATATTTTCTTAGTCTTCTGTCTAGGAGGTGATCACTTGTACTGTGTGAATACTTGCCTCGAGACGTGATACATCGAATATCACTAAAGGCCTGATTCCACTTCATGCATACAAATGATTTAATCTTGTCTGTCTACACAATACGCACTCAGGTCGTCCTGGTTCAATTATACCTTGACGCTTGTGCTATCTTGCAAAATCAAACATCATGTAAATTTTTCTCAGGTCATTATTGTTCAATTATACCATTATGCTTGTATAAATTTTCAACATTTCCTAAAACAAATCAATGCTCAATGATGATATCTACACAGAAAGCAAACAAATGGCTATATCGGATGGCAAATACAGAATGAGGATGCTACCAAAAACATAGTTACATATCATCTTACAATTAGTTGCATATCATTTTCCAATTAATTGCATATCATTTTACATTTAGTTGCATATCAAATCATACATCTCATTTTCAAGATACATCTCACAGCATATAAAAACATACATCCTGCATCATACATTATATCATATATTTAATCATTGCATCATCATGAAGAAATAACCCACATAACATGCATCCATATAAACACACCACATGATCAAAGAAAATGGTGTCGTATATATATATATATATATATCTCAAAAATGATCAAAAGGTACAAAATGTATCAACACTGTGTCCAATACAAAGAATAACAATGATCAAAAATATAAAAGAGACCACGTCTCTCAAGTATGACTATCCCCTGACGGAGATGGTCTAGCTCCAGAGGCACCCACCCCTGGATCCCCAGGAGGGTCCTATCTCAGTGGCCTTGTAACACCTCGGCTCTCAGACTGCGACCCAGTATCTCGAGATCGACTGGATCTCGACTGAGTAAAGCTCTGTACTCAACGGTCCCTGGGTACCGCAGCCTCATAGTGTCGCTGATAGTACTCCGCCTCCTGAGCTCTCAATGCTAGCTCTCTCAGGGTGTCTCTCATCAGACCACCCGCCGCTGCTCTCTGCATGCTGGATACCAGCTCCTCCGCTCACCCCCTCCGCTCTATCTCGGTGTCCCGTTGAGTGGTCAACTATGAAATCTGTTGTTGATATGTCAAAATCTGTGCCTACAGCTACTGTACAGTCACCTGTAGGGTCCGGATCTATGCATCCTCAACATGTGTAGGGACCCGAACCCGTAGTGGTACCTGTGCAGGGGCAACCCTTCCAACCCTGCCTGTCCTCGGTGCTGGAGCTGGGAGCACATTCGTCCTCCTCCTCTGTGCTAGTCGCCTTGCCTCATCAACACCCCCCACTGGAGCTAGCACCTCCCCCACTCTCCCCTCTCCATCGGCTCCAATAGCCAATCCACCTCTCCCCCTGTCTATCACCCCCTGTCTCATCGCTCTCTCCACACCCCTATCTCCTCTCCTCCCTCTGTCTCCTCATCTCCCTCTGACTCCTCTCCCTCGTCCATCTCCTCCATCCTCTCCATCATCATCATCATCTCCCTCTCCCTCCTCCTCATCAGAATCAAAAGCTAGCCTCATCTCCTCTGGATCCGATATCCTGGCCACCGCCCGCGCAGCAAACAATCTGGCAAACTCATCGGTCATGCCCGCATCCAGAATCTCCGGGGCATAATCCCATATCTGCCTTGCCAACCCGACAAACTCCTCCACCGCCACTGCACTATCAATGGTCAGACCCCAATCTGCTACATCCTGTCTCCGACGTGCATATAGGCACGCTCCCTGTGGAATACCTTGCTGGCGCCCAAACTGTCTAAAAACTCGGGTCACCACAAACCTCTCTATCACAAACGGGGTCCTCCCAATCAGGTATCTAGTCATAAAAACAAAGGGCATCTCCAGCCCGTCCTCTACCCACACCTCGCATCGTGTATACGGTCGCCAGGTGACCGTATCTATATCATCAAGCACTCTCCTCCAATGCTCTAGTTTGCCTAGCTTGCGCTAGACAACTAGACCCCTGTATCCATACGCATATGCACACCCCACGGGCCTGTCTCTATCTACTAGTGGCCTCGCCGCTGGAATGTGCTCCCAACACCATACCTGTAACAGTGTCACGCCAGCTGACAAACTGCCATAACCGAGGTATACCACCTCATGTAGGCCCCTGTACAGATGGGTCAGCATAGCTGATCCCCATGAAAATCTCTGCCCTTGTGTGACCATCTCCTCCAATACCAGTCCCGATCCCATAGAGAATCCCTTTGACCTGCAATCAGGACAAAGGAATCCACCAATGAACCCTGCTAGTACAGATGGCAGTGGGGCGTAATCTAGGTCTAAGAACTCCTGCCATGGGATCTCATAACCACAGACTGTCTCATCATGGAAGATACGGTGCAGTGCCTCTGTCCCACCCTCCTTCGACTGCTCATACGGTAGTAGTGCACCTACTACGGGAATCCGCAGGATCCTGTAACAGTCCTCTAGTGTGACTGTCATCTCTCCGGTCACAAAATGGAAGGCGTTTGTGTCGCTATGCCACCTCTCTGCCAATGCTGTCAGTAGCCCTCGGTTCACAGTGAACCGAGGCATATCCAAAAGAGAGGTCAACCCACATCTCTCAATGATGTCCAGATCAGCCTGGGTCAACCGCGGTATCAATGTCCATGGTCTCGGAAATCTCTCTCGCAACTGGACCACACTCAAGCGCTCCTGTCAACAAGCAAAACAAATCCAATATCAGTTTCCACATTAAAACAAAGATCTCAAAATCACACTCACATCAACAACATGAAACAATTTGCTCATCTACATCAAGTTCAAAATCTTATCATTTCATATCAACTTGTAAAACAATTCAAGTTATCAAAAACCATATCAAAACTTGTAACACAACTCAAGTCTCCACAATCACATAAACTTGTAAAACAACTCAAGTTTCCCACCCATATCAGCTTGTAACACAACTCAAGTTTCCAACCCATACCAGCTTGTAACACAAATCAGGCTTCACACATTGAACTTGAAACAGGGTACGCAAATAAATCATATTTTGATCAAAACACCACATTGATATCTATACATAACTTGAAAAATCGCAAATCAAAACAAGTTATATCGGCACTCATATTGGACAAATCCATAAAATCATAACAGTAGACACAACAAATTTACAAAACACCTCATCTTGCAAATTTTTTTCACTAAAACAGACTCCCGCTACGCTAAACTTTACCCACACACTAGGCTGTCTTTCCTACGCGCTAATCTATTTACCCTATGCGCTAGACTGACTCTACGCACTAAATCTTTCCCCCCATGCGCCACCTAATCTACCCTATGCACTAACACCTACCCACGCGCTAATCTATACCTCCCGGGCGCTACCTGTTTGACCCTATGCGCTAGGTTATCCCTACGCGCTAAACCCCCTTACCCATGTGAACCCCTGTGACCCCTATGCGCTAGGTTAACCCTACGCGCTAACCTGATGACCTAATGCGCTACCCGACTATTGCCATGCGCTATTCTACATTTATGCGCTAACCTATATTTCCTATGCGCTACCCTATTTTATTTCGGACGCACCCCTAAAATAGACTTGATGCGCTACTTAAAAGTTCGTATGCGCTAATCTACGACTTTGACGCGCTAAAACGCTAAAACCGAGTTTTAAAAATTAAAAAATGACTAAAAATGACCAAATCAAAAATCAAAAGAGGGTCAAAAATGTTGACTTACTGGTGGTCCATACGTTGCAGGTCTCCGGTACCTCCGAACGCGCTCGAAACGGTGTCTGGAATACGGAATAGGCATTTTCTCTTCAGACCAAATTCTTTTTCTCCAAAGTCAACAAGGCACAAATGAATCAAATCAAAGCTATTTTTCCCTTTTATAGGAGGAAAATGAAATTAGGGTTAGCCAAACGGACCTGTAATATGGTCGCGGTCTCCCTTATACCCTAAAACTTGTAACTTATCGGGAGATGAATCAATTTACCCACCTTTCACATAGACGAAATCCTACACATCACACGCAACTCATCAAATCAAATAAAAATTTTCAAAAAAAATTGATTCATCTCCCGAGGGGGCATCACCATCAAAATATCGAATCTGGGGCATCACGCATCAAATCAAATCTGGGGCACGACTTGCAAATCAAAAGAAATTGACTATTGTTCATAATTATTCGAAACCCCTTCATTATTTATCATTTCATTTTATTGGTGCATTGTTAAAGGGTGTCTCTTTGTTTATAATGCCAAAATCATTACAGTGAATGCAAAAATAAAAATGGTTATTGTTCATAATTATTCGAAACCCCTTCATTATTTATCATTTCATTTTATGGGTGCGTTGCTAAATGGTGTCTCTCTATTTATAATGCCAAAATTATTACATTGAATGCAAAAAAAATTGACTATTGTTCATAATTATTCAAAATCCCTTCATTATTTATCATTTTATTTTATGGGTGCGCTATTCAATGGAGTCTCTTTGTTTATAATTCCAAAATCTTTACAGTGAATGCAAAAAATTTTGATTATTTTTCATAATTATTCGAAACCCCTTCATTATTTATCATTTCATTTTATGGGTGTGCTGTTAAATGGTGTCTCTCTGTTTATAATGCCAAAATCATTAGAGTGAATGCAAAAAAAATTGATTATTGTTCATAATTATTCAAAACCCCTTCATTATTCATCATTACATTTTATGGGTGCGCTATTAATTGGTGTCTCTTTGTTTATAATGCCAAAATCATTACAGTGAATGCAAAAAAAAATTGATTATTGTTCATAATTATTTGAAACCCCTTCATTATTTATCATTTCATTAATATCTATGCATGATAGTATTTTACAGTGACTATATACTGGCTAAATGGCTATAACAAACTTCCCTTATACATGTTATGGGTCCACTTGGCACGAATTACCACCAACTACATTTCCCTAAAAACTTTAGGAAATGAAGATTTTTTGGGAGCATTTTTATTGTTTTGTCTGCAAAAAAACCTTGTTCTCCCGATGCTCTCTCTCTCTTCTTCTCTCCCTCCCTCCCTCTCTCCCCCCTCTCTCTCTCTCCATACCCCATCCCTCTCTTTGTTCCTCTCTCTCTCTCTCTCTCTCTCTCTCTCTCTCTCTCTTCCCTTCTCCCTTCCTCCATACCCCATCTCTCTCTCTCTCTCTCTCTCTCTCTCTCTCTCTCTCTCTCTCTCTCTCCTCTACCTCTCCCTCCCTCTCTCCCCTTCTCCCTCCCTCTCTCCCCCCTCTCTCTCTTCTTCTCTCCCTCCCTCTCTCCCCCCTCTCTCTCTCTATCCCGCCCTCCCTCTCCCTCTCTCCCTCCCTCCCTTTTCCTTCACATTTTATTTACTACAAATAGCGCGTATGGGGTACTGAGCCTATTAGTTATCTGCCCTACCATAACATTTTTAAGGCGTAGGAGCACGTACATGATGAAAAAAAACAATGTTGGGCTTGCTAACATTTTAAGGACCAACAGTGCACATGTGGTACTTAGACATAGTTTTATTTGCCCAAGAGGCTCAACGAACTCAAAAGGAGTTTTTGAGGTCGTTGAAGGCCCCACTGCAACTGTGTCTACACTTCTATCACTATTTTATACATAGAAGTGAATTTTTTGTTTTTGTATGATTTCAAATGATTGAATTGTTGTTCTTATTAGTTTTGCCAATATTATTGTGATTGTTTAATAGTTTTGATTCAAAAAAATAATGATAAGATGCATATTTATGGTTATTTGTTTGTTTATGAACTTTTATTTACGTATATATGTAATATGATTCTATTTAGGACAACCGATATCAACCATGGGAAAGAACAAGCAAGGAATGATGGCACAACGAGAGGCTGAAAAGAAAAGACAAAGGCATCATATGAATAAATTACGTGACATAAGAACAATGAGAGAAGAAGGTATTCCATCCTCAACATCTCAACTCGATTTACCAAACGAACATAATGCACCTAATGCAATTGAAGAAGAGACATTTGATTTACCATATGAACCTAATGTAACTGAAAGAAGATACCACATTGAATAATCAATTAAATGATGAGCATACAACTGCTCTATTTGATGAATTGATTATATACAATGCATTGATGTTAACACCTCCTAGAATCATTCGTAGGAAACCAAAGTATCTAAATGACATTGATGAGAATATATTGAAGCCAATGCCTGATAAAATGAATGAACGAACTTGTAGGAGAATGGTTAAAATAATATGGTAAAACTATTTTAAAAATTTAAATCAAACCACAAGATGTCAATAATTGTTCAAATGATTAAAAATTTGAATTTTAGAGAGATAATGAAAATTCTAGGCCTAAGGTCATCTGAAAGTAACAACGAAAATACTATTGTGAGAAATTTATTTGATACATATCAAGCTATTGGTTCAAAATCACGTACTAAATATTCTAATGCTACTCGGCATGTCATTACATCAACCATAATGAGCAAGAAAATTAAAAAAAGATCGTTTGATAAGCAAAACAAGTAAGTCATTAAACGTTAGTAGAACAACATTAAGTAAAGCATTATAGAGGCGAGAAAAAATAGAGGAACCTAACAATAATTCTCTTTGGGCATTCTTGGGTAGATTACCACGCAAAGACAAGGTTGTTGTTGATGCACTAAGAACATTAATTGAAAATTTTTGGCATGACAACACAAGAGTTTCTCCCAATCAAAGAGATGTGGTTAGAAGATGAATCGGGTCTACAAATCGTGAGCCATATGCCAAACACTATTGGATATGACTCAAAAAATTTTTTTATGAAAGATTCCGTGAAGAGTCTCCTCAAATAAGAATTTCTCAAAGATTGTTTGAAATGGCAAAAACTTTTTATATTAAGATTAATCATGTACACACCATGTGTTGTTGTAGAATGCATATTGAATTTTCCATGCACTATGATATTTTCCGTCATATTTGTTCTACTTTGCACACTAATGATGTTTTGCAACAATGCAATATACAAGCACCTCCTAAATCGGTAAGAGAATTTATTTCAAGTGTGTTATGTAATAGACATGATTGTTGCATTTATTATAAGATGCCTTGTTTGGAAGGTTCTTGTGCTATATATGGTGGTTTGCAACATTTACCAAGATGTGTACATTTGGAGAGCACACATGAAATTGGTAGGAAACTAGTTTCTTTTGGAAAATACAAGACAGTCACATATGGAGTTAAAGATGGAAAAGATTTGAAGAGATGTGAGCTAGTGAAAAATGATATATGTGTAGCTAAATTTATGAAAATGTTTCAAGAGAAACTAGTTTATGAGTAAATAATGCATACACATAGAGACCGATTGTTAGATGAGAAATTCAAGTTATGTAAGGACACATTTCCTCTTGGAACCATTATCTCTATCATTAATTTTGTTGAAAATTATACACTACAACCTCAAAATGAAGTGCAATCTATGTATTATCATTCTACACAAGTTTCTATTTTTGTACACATAACATTCATGCATGCAAATGATAGAACAAGGGAGGATATAAATGTTGTAAGAGAGCATCACTTCTACATAAGTGATGATTGTACTCATTCATTAAAGTTTGTACAAGGATGCTTTAAAGTTTTCTATGATAATTTAAATGAAAGAAACATACAATACAACCAACACTTAATATGGTTAGATAATTGCACCACACAATTCAAGAATGCAAGGTGTTTTATTGGTTGACAAGGATGCATATGACAAGCGGTGTACAATATTTTTGGAATTTCACTGAGGCTGGACATGGCAAGGGAGAGCACGATGGTGCAGGAGAATGTGTAAAAAGAGCCCTAGCTAGAGAAGAATTTAAGTATGAAGGTGGTGTTGAGTTGATAGATGTTGAAATGATTATGTGATGGTGTAACTCTATGATGGGTCTAGGTAATCCAAGTACGTCAATGGTTCGTAGATATTTTTGATTGATCACTGAATCTAACATTGAAAACTATCTAGATTGTTGTACAATTGCAGGATTGAGTGACATGCACTCATTTATGAGTTCAAATACAAGTTCACTAGTAATTTATAAGAGACAGATGGTATGTTTTTTCTCTTCATGAATGTATTATTTGTGGGAAGAATGTGAATCTCAAGAGTGGGTTGACAAATGGTCTTGTAGACCGTTAGTTCCCATTGATACCTATCAAATTCCCAAAGCACTACAATTGAGTCAGATGGAGACATCAGTGGATTTTGACCATGTATTCGACCTACTAGATTCAAGTGGTTTTTTGAGTTAATTTTTTTGCAAGTATTCTTTTTGGTTCATTTTGTTGTACATCACACTTTATTTTTGGTATTAATTATCACTTTATAAAATGCAAGTCATGTGTATGCAATTTTGGTAGAAGAGAACAATGAAGAAGGAACCGATTACTATTTGTGTCATTGTGTTGAGCCTAAAAGAAAATTGACAACCATAATCATTGACGGAGAGGGTTTTGAGTACCCAATAGGGTTTGTTGTCGTGACAAGAACATGGCTTAGGAGATACCCTATCAAGAATTATGATGTTTGGTTGTTTGAGGACTTTGAAACACACAGACATATTCGTCATTTCTCTAACCTTTTTGTTGCAACAAATATTCATTTGATGAAGTATTGTGGTAGACCTCAAAACAAGATTTCATGGAAAGTTCGTGAATCTGACCACGAGGCAATACTTGACACAATACAGGTTAGAGCCAATCTTGAAGGCTCACTTGATTGATTCTACAATTCAGAGTAGAATAATTTTGAGAATTTTGTATATATCGTCTATGAATTGTTCTATATTTGTTTTTTGTATATATAAATGCCCATGAGCTGATTTGTACATGTTCAGGGGCATAAATTTGTATATTTAAATGGCAATGAGCTAATTTGTACATATTTAGATGCCAAATTTTGTATATTAAAATGGCGATGAGCTGAATTGCACATATTGTAATGCCAAATTTTGTATAAAAGCCCATGAGATGATTTGTAAGAATTTTTTTGGTATATTCAAATAGCCAAGAGTTGATTTGACCATATTTATAGGCAAATTTTTGAATAATATGTGACAATGTTTTGTGACTATTTTTTTGTGTCTATGTTTTGTGACTATGTTTTGAGTTTATGTGATGTCATAAGGTCAATTGTGACCATTATTGATAAGGTCAATCATGATAATTCTTGATTCTTGTATAATCATGGATAATTATTTGAGTCATTATCAGGTCATAGGAGTCATCGATTGAGTCTAGATACAATTTGAGCAAAAATTGTCATTATTGTCAAAAAAGTTGTCAAGCAACTTGTACATCGCACCAGTAGGGTATGAATCGACGTTCTGACGCTTTGGGATGAATGAGAGGAGCATGCCTAGCGTAAACGTGCCCACCCAGATGCGCTCGTGACATTGGTTTGTCCACAGGACAAACTGAATCAATTTTAGCCTATCTTGCAACTTTGCATTGCATGCAACTGACGGTTTTTGCAGCAGGCAAAAAATGCTACCAATTGAAAATGGCTTCGAGTCGTCAAAAAATGAGATACGCCATTGTAGAGGATCCTCACATGACCTTGAAGACTCAAATGGATCGATCATATGTGTCTTGGATGGGAAGAAACAGTCTGTCAAAGTTTGACAATTTTTTGGACTCAAGGCACTTGAGAGATCGCGCCGGTAGGGTATGATTCTCGACGTTTCGACGCTTTGGGATGCATGAGAGGAGCATGCCTAGTGTAAACCTACCCATCCATACACGCTTGTGACATCGGTTTGTGCACATGACAAATCAAATAATTCTAGCCTATCTTGCAACTTTGCATTGCATGCAACTGATGACTTTTACAGTAGGCAAAAAAATGCTACCAATTGATAATGGCTCCGAGTCATCAAAAACCGAGATAGGCCATTGTAGAGGAGCCTCACACGAACCCATAGGTTCAAATGGATCAATCATATGTGTCCTATATTGGAAGAAACAATCCATCAAATTTTTATAGTGAGATGAGACTCACAAGATAACTATTTGAACTCTTCTGAAGTTCACCCTGTTAGGAGCCAAGCCTGTTAAAGCTTTACAAAAAGTCCTGATAAGAACAGATCTTGTTAGGGACCACCCGGTTGAGGGATTGACTATAATGTCTTATTAGAAGCAATACCCTGTGAGGAGTAACCTTTGTAAAGGATTTGAAATCCAAGCTAATGGATCACCTTGTTAGAGGATTTGAATAGCACCAAGCTTGTTAGAGCTTACCCGATTAGGGGATTTCAATATGTTGTAATTGTTAGAAAATAATAGGAGTTTGCCGATCTATTTGAATAGCACTATACTTGCTTGTTCAGATTCTTTTTATGCTCCTATTTGTCGTTACTCAAACTATAGATACATCATCTGGTTCGACAACCACACACTCAATTAAAACTTTGCCAACTTTGAAACTAAATAACTCATCGACCTTATAAACAAATCAACTAGGTCGGTAACACAACAAAAACCTAATTCACATAGAGATTACAAACAAGTCGGTTCAAGTATGACCATTGAATTACATAACAATCTCTACACATCATTCAAGGAATCCTTGACCGCTCCTTGATCACCGCTTCATTGAACTTAGTAACTCATCACGCGCTTTGCATTACATGCAAAATACTTGCTCATTCCCAAGACAAAAACCGTTACCTCAACATGCCAAAAACACTTTGAAACTCTCTTCATACAATATCCATACATGTCATAATCATCACCACTCACCATCAGATCATAAACCAATATAACCAATTCACCAGACTTAATCGGTTAGGGTTTATCAAAACAACAAGTAGGGTTTACCGGTTCAACTCTCCAATACTTAGCAATACCGGTTCACTCCATAAACTTACCTACCGGTTATAGTTCCCTTTCACTAGCTCTTCCTACCGGTTACAAAACAACATTACAACAATATCATTACTGGTTAATTGACATCAATGACAACATAACATATCATTAATGCAATCTTCATGCAAATGCCAATAGTCAACGATGTGATCGCCTGAAGAGTCTGTAGCTCCATCGACTCTTTCAGCTCTATTGGGAAAACTTGATGCACCTTGGGTTTGGATGCTAGGGGGCGACGATTATCCGGGGCTACTCATCTACGGGCTCTAGGTCTAGCTTGGGCAGAGCTGCCACCTCTACCATGGAACTCTCCCATGCCAAAATAGTTTGGTTGCACATTGAGGACAAACTCACAATATACTTTTGTAAAAAAATACAATGTCACCTCATAATTATTACAAGGTGGATCTAAAAGACGATCCACCACCTCTGCCAAAAAAGATTCTTCATCTGCACATTGGTACACCAATGTATGGGAAACCTCTTTGCATTAAGAGGTAACAACTGACCAGTTTTAGGATCAACAAAAAGGGCACATATTTGTTGTTTACTAATATTTTTGTTTTTCACTCCTTCGTATGATAACCCACCAACATATTATTGACGACACATATCCCTAAAGTTTCCCCATTTTGTAATTTGTGTGGAAACGACTGTGACACCACTAGCTAATGTTCTTAGGCTTGTGGCGAGGGATTTATGATGCTCAAGCTCAGATGTTTTCAATTTATTAATCAGTCTATTTATTTTAGACGTGTTTTGCCCTAACTGATTAATCAATTGCTCTTGTGTTTCAAGTGTACAATCAAAATGAGGAACTGAAGGTGTATCTTGTGGGTTTTGTTCGGGGTTTTTAGAAGGTGCATTTTGTTGTTGTTGTTGTGGATTATCAGAATCTGGTTTTTGAAACAAAAAATAAAAAAAACTAATCAAAATAAACGAAATTAAATTCAAAACGTAAAACAAATTGAATAAACGAGAAAGAAAGACAAAAATTAAGAAAACTAACCTTGATCCATAGCGTTTGGTGCATAAATGAGACAGTTTGCTCGTGGTTTCGTGGAGGAAAATGAGGAAAAAACGTCATGGTCATGGGAAAATAAGACCCAGTTCTTTTTTAAAAAACTTCTTTTGACAGGTACCGCGTACGCGGTTTTTTAGGGTTTTATGAGCACGTACACGCTCACTTTCCTAAGAGCAGCGCATACGCGCTCACTTTCCTAAAGACCTAAGTGTGTACGTGGTATCTTTTTTAGGCTCGAGAACAACAGACCTAAGCGCGTACAAGATGATTTCAAATTTTAGAACCACGTACGCGTTACTTGCTTTTTCATGTTTTTTTTGGGTGGTGTCCACTTTTCTGACATCCATCTTTGTGCACATACCCCTCCCTCTCTCACTTAACCTCTCTCTCTCTCCCTTGGATCTCTCCCTCTCTATCCATCCCTTCCTTCTCTCCCTTATATATCCCTCTCTTTCGATCAACCCCTCCCTTCCTCCCTCCATCTCTCCCACTTAACCTCTCTCTTAGTTCTCTCCCTCAACCTAGTCCTTCCTCCCTCTCACTTTGACTCTCTCTCTCTCTAGATCTCTCTATCCTTGGTATTTTCCTTTCTTTCCATCAACCACTCTCTTCCTCCCTCTATCTCTCTCTCCCTAGTATTTTCCTTTCTTTCCATCATAAAGAGGGAGAGAGAGGTGAAGAGAGGGATGGAGGGAGGATGTGAGAGAGAGAGAGGGAGGAAGGTGGGTGTTAAGGGAGAGACTAGAGGGAGAGAAAATCCTAGTGCAAGAGAGGGAGGAAGGGAAAGAGAGGTAGACACCTAAGAGAGAGAGAGAGAGAGGTAAGGATTGAGGAATAGAGAGAGTGGGGGAATGTAGGGAAAGAGGAGAGACCAGAGAGAGATAATGCTGATACGAGCATGCTGAATACTGAAATTTTACTATTTGAAATTTATATGAATACTCTAAAAACTAGAATCTACATTATAGCTCCTAGAGATCTGGAACCACTCTCAAACATCCTGACAATATATACATAAAATATAACTTAAAGTATAAGTCACATTTATACTTAAATGTTATATTTTATGTATATATCCGGAGAGAGAGGAAGTGAAAGAAAAGGACAATTTGAAATTTCAAAATTCAAAATGCACTTTTCAAAATGTCAATGCATTTGGTGCTTGCCTTATTTGGTGTGTGCCCTATTTGGTGCGCGCCAAATGCTTTTGGCGTGCCCAAACCTTAGGCTCGGCACGCAAGCCTATTTGGCATGCGCCGAATAGGGTGCACGCCTTATTTGGCGTGCACAAAAAGCGCTTGATGGGGGCCAAAAAGAAATTTGGCATCTTTTTGGTCCCCCATCTTGGTGCACTTGCCCAAAACTAAAATTTCTTCTTGTGGTAATAGTTTATTTGGGTATCTAATATTCAATAACCTTAGAAGAAAGTCAATGAGGCTAAATGATTTAAATCCTTGATTTCATTACATAGGAGTAGTAAATAATGTTATAATTTAATATTATCTAAGATTTAAGACCTTGATTAGGCACAATTTTGTTGGATTAAGTATTGGGTGCTTATTTTTGGTGAGCCAAGGCCATGCACCACTCGTCTTCCCTTTCAAATTTGTATGATCCAATAACTACTATAATTGAGCGACTACTAAAACATGGTCGCAGGAGAGCTTTAGGGAGATGACAGAGTGGGTACACATGATTTGGTCCATTTCCTTATCTCTCATGGCAATGGAACATTGTTAATGCCTTACCCTTATTGGGCCTAGTGGGAACAACTTGTGTAGGTTTTAAAAGTTGTTTGTTTACACGCTATTTGTGTTCTTCAGCTATAAAATATTTGCAAACACAAATACATGGTAAGTATCTCTTTATTTTTATTAGCACATTAAGTTGATATGATAGAATATAGTATAAAGGAAAATTTGCAAACTAATGATCAATATAAAATTTCTTGGTAAATAGAAGTGACTATAAATTTAATTCAAAGTTGTTTGTTTACACGCTATTTGTGTTCTTCAGCTATAAAATATTTGCAAACACAAATACATGGTAAGTATCTCTTTATTTTTATTAGCACATTAAGTTGATATGATAGAATATAGTATAAAGGAAAATTTGCAAACTAATGATCAATATAAAATTTCTTGGTAAATAGAAGTGACTATAAATTTAATTCTTTTAGAATTACACAAGTATGATGATTTTTTTGGTTGTTAAAGCAATTTCAAGACATCATCTTTTAGGTGAATCCAACTTGAGGGAAAATACATTAATCTCACATCTCATTAGTTCTTGTTGCAAGCTATTATTTATTTGCTATACCTTTTGACCAGTTTTCATTTTAAAATTAAGAGTTGATTTTAATTGTTTGCAATAGTCATCTTGTTCTTTTTGTATTCTAGATTCAATGGATAACATATATATCATCTCTCCCTTTAAATAGATCACAACATGTTAAGGAAGCATACATCTATTCTAGAAGCCTTGTTTGGCTAAGTTACCAAAAGTAGGGAATCCATCCTATCAAAGTCACCTAGGGGATTAGATCTAATCTAACCACATCTAGAATTTGAACCTTAGTGGATGGTATCACACACCATTATCGTTGTTGATTAGGTTTAGTGCCTTTGGTATCTTTCTTGATATTATAACTTTATTGGCTATGGGTTGGTAACAAAGATCTCTTCTCCTTACATCATTCAAAGATATATCCCTATCTAATGGTCTTCTAATAGGGATACCATTGGACTTATGATTCTCCCCCAACACTCACTCAACCACCACACCTCTTTATATCCTCTTATAGAGCAACTACTCCTATGGGGCATCCATTCTTCTTCCTTATCACTCCATCTATACTGCTCTAGCTTGTGATTCTCCCACTAGCTCTCCTTCAACTTGAATCTCACAACTCCAATCTCCTCTTGTAAGGGATTCCTCCTTATAGTTCTACCCATGCTCCTCCAACTTGAACATTATCCTCCATCATGCTCCTCTAGCTTGAATGCTTGAATTGTGCTCCTCCAACTTGAACGTGCGTATAACAGGCTCCTTTGGTTTGAACACTAATCACTATTGTAACTACCACTATCTATCAATTAACTGGAATGAAGTATCATTTCAGCATGCCTATTGGTATTAGGATGTTGCTTGGAGAAGTCGAACCTTGGTCTCCAACATGAGAAACAAGTGTCCCTACCACTTGATAACAACTACTTTGAGTTACCTTCCTTCTTTTTTAATAACTAGTAAAAAAGATAATTTATATGTGATTTGATTTTGAAAAACAATTGAGGTATCATTAGCCAACAGTGCATTTTTTTTACAAGATAACGGTAATGTTTATTAGCATGCATTTTAAGTACAAAAGACATAAAATCCTCCATGGTCAATATCTAAAATATATTCAACATATATTGAATAAACTTCGTCTGACCATCTATAATTAAGTTAAAAATCTATGAAACTTTTGTATCCAATTATGACAGGGACTAGCCACTGGTTTTGATTAAAGAATTTGAAATGCACATTATTGTTTCTCACAATTGAATGTTTTTCGACGTAATTATTTCAAATATCTAAAGCTATATTACATATACACAAGCAAAATAAATTATTATTATTATTATTAAAGTATGGGTGATTACATTGAAATCCCTTTGAGGCCTCACCAATTGAAGTAGATTAACCCCAAGATATGATCAATGTTAAAGGGAACACTGGTTGCTCACCAAAGGATCTTATTTCATAATCATCCTTTTTTAAGTAATTTGGATGATGGAGATCACAGATAAATGTAATTCAAAACAGGCAATATGTTGACTAGTTATTAGAATTGCAAGATAAAAGTGCGGATTTCCATTGGGCCCAACTCTACAACCATGTCCCTATCATCCACGGGACCACCTCTTACACTCCCAACTTCTGTGGCATTATCACCTATTACTGTCCAATTTAATTTCTTCATTTCTGATTTCTCTTGATTAGCCGACAAGTTCATCTCCTTAATTTTCAATACCTGCAGTAATTGATGACTCAAACAATCAACATTTTAATTAAAGAAAAAAAAGAAAGCAGCAGATTTGAATAGATGTTGCAGTTTTACCGTTTTGGTTGAGAAAACCTTTTTGAGCTCAACTTTTGCAACCTGTGAATATAATGAATCTTCCCCTGCCTGTAGGTCCATACATACTAAATAGTTAGTAAAGTTAATGCAATAATCTGTTACATTCTGCCCAAGAATTCAAAGTTCTTCGTCTTAGAAATTTACATTAAACATGTGCCATCAGTACAATGTTATAATTTATTTGAATTTTATGAATCGTCAATTTTGATTTTATCAAATCAACATTCATAGATAGGAAAAATCTTGGAAAATGGATCTTTGAACCCTCTAAATCTCTGCACACACCTTCACACAGAGAAAATCGACAACAAAGCAACCTAAGGAAGCTAAAATCAGCCTTGAAAATAGCCAAATTAATTTAAAAACATAGTTTTTATAATTATATAGGTATGAACCAATGTTTCTTCAAGTTTATGGGACAAAAACGTAGGGAAGTGGAGACATGGTTTTGGGTGACTTGCATTTTTTCTTATTTGGTGATGTTGGAGGATGATCATTTAAAAAACTTACACAAATTAAAAACAATCAAAAATTTTAAAAGTAAATGAAATATGCTGAAATGCTACCATCCTGTTGAAAGATAATAGATATAATGAATCTTGAGCTGAGATGGTCCTTGCTGCTCTGTTCTGCTAAATAGCAAATGGTGACTGATGCAGAGAATATTTAATCACACCAACGCCTGCTATTTGCAGCCTTTAAAGCCTATATTTATAAAATCTCTGCTTTTGTATCCTGAGCACCCGTCTATATAGCTGTACATTTAATTTCTCCGCCCTTTCAATTGTTATTCATTCCAATTTTTTGCTAAAACATAGTTAGCTATCACAATAAATGTACTACTATACATAGCCTATTATTCCTAGCTAGCCTTTTTGTGCCGCATGCCATAATACTATGTCTGTGAATGTATTAATTCTAAAACATATCATTCCATTACAGTGCGCAAGCCAGATTACTGCACTCACAAACACTTGAAACCTTACTTATTTCCTCTTTCTTTCTGGGGTATGCTCATGCATTCGTTTCCAAGTTTATAATTTCAAAAGCCTTATGTTCCTCCAAGATGCTGCACACCATACACTATTTATTCAAGCTTTCGTTTGGAAACTTTGTTTCACCTTGAAAGGGGTGCACTAGACAAACTGAATGCATTTTGACTTCATACGTTTATGTGCCTGGGGTTTCTGACACATTTTTTTGACTCTGAAAATTATTTATTTCTACCCTAAAGCACACACTAAGGTTTTTGACAAACATTTCTGAGTTTTTATTTTTTTATTTCTTTTGCCTAGAAACCCTATTGTAGAATATGCCTAGGGTTTTTGACATATCTTTTTACTTTGAAAATTATTTGTTTCCACCATCAAGTGCAAATTAGAGTTTCTAATGGCCATTTTTGAGGTTTCAAATGCTGCAACTTTGAAACTTTTATTGCAAATGAAACAATCGAACAAATAAAATGACCAGTAAAAATAGGGCGAGACACAAGACATAGTCACATTACACAAAATTTCATCTAGAGAAACCAGAAAACGTTAAAAACTCTAGGAAGAATGTGCATCTCAATCACTATCCAATGCTATTACATGGAAAATTTGTCATGAAAATGGTCTTACAAGTTTGCACAAACAATAGTACAAATTCACTATTAAAGATTTTTTAAATTAAAAAATTGTGTGCAATAGCCGTAAACGATTGCAGAGCTAAGAAAGTAAGAAATAGATTTTGGAGGTTGGAAAGAACTTGCAAGTCAGAAGACAGTCGTGTGCCTGCCCTAGGGCACATGAATCAAATTTCCAAGCCATGTAAGTAAATCTGAAGAGGAATGCACTATATGTGTTACATAAAGGTTTCTGAGCTAGGGTTTTATGGTTTTAGGTTTAAAAAATGCTTAGAAGATGGGGACACGAGCCAGAAAGGATGACAAATTAAGTTTTTTAATCAAAACTCGCAAATGCAATCGGATTACTGAGGCTTGCAGGTGAATTATAGGAGAAACATGTTGTATTTCGTTTGCTAAAACCACTCCAATACAGTCCAGTGTGCGTCGAAACATAGGAAGGAGTGTCTAACGGACAAATGCACCTCTGTATTGAGAAAAAAATCAACGAAATTTTGTGTTTGAAATTGCAATACACAAGCGTGTGCATTTGAAACGAGCTTTTATCAAAATATTAGAAAATACTTTTGCATGTATCACAGCCACTCAATGGTTTGATTATGCTAGGCAACTTTATGAACATGATTTGGAGGTGGCTCCCCCACCCTTGGTCAACATTTCTACTAATCTTTTCACCGTGCAAGAAATTGAATTGGGTATTAAGAAATTGGGTGTTGGTAAAGCTAAAGACTTAGGTGAACTTCAAGCAGAGTTTCTCAAGTGGGGCATGAAAGTCCTTGCCCCTCATATTGCAAAAATATTCAATAACATCATTCCTCATGGGTTTCCTAAAGATTGGACTACAAGTCTTGCTATACCTCTTTTCAAAAGTTGAGATGTCAATAACCCCTCCAACTATAGGACTATAATGATCAATCCTTTGTTTGCTAAGTTATTTGGCAGCATGATAGAAAATAGAATCAGCAAATGGGCAAAAGAAAATCATAAACGTGCAAAAGGCCAAGCTGGTTTCAGACCTAAACATTCCACAGTTGATCATGGTATTACTTTGAGACACATCATCGAAAAAACCTGGGAGAAAAAGGAAGATGTCTTCTGTTGCTTTGTTGATTTCAAAAAAGCTTTTGACATAGTCCCACGTGACAAACTGTGGCACAGAATGGAAGAGCTTGGTATCCCGGCTCATCTTAGGGCTGCTATTCATAGGCTTTATGAGGAGGTTAAAGTGAAAATCAGAACTCCTAATGGCATTTCAACTAGTTTTAGGAGTGATATTGGTGTCAAACAAGGGTGTCCTCTTTCCCCTACCTTGTTTGGCTTATACATTGACAAACTTGAAGAATGGTTAAACATGCAGAATGGTGATGGTATTCAATTGGGTGAATTTGTGATAAGGTTGCTCCTTTATGCTGATGACCTCATTTTGCTTGCTAATTCCGCCCTTGGTTGACAAGAGCACTTATTTGCCCTTGAGCGCTTTTGCAATATTGTGGGAATGCAAGTTAATATCAGCAAGACGAAAATCATGGTTTTCTCAAGTAGAAGGAAACAAGAGCAACATAAGTTTTACTTTGAAGGTAGCATTCTTGAAGAAGTTGCAGATTACAAATACCTTGGAATTGATTTCAACAAGAGTCTTAGTTGGGAAGGTTGCAGGAAGAAGAGAACTCTAGGCGGCTGGAAGGCACTCTATGCACTTCAAAATAGATGCAGAGAGGCTGAGCTTTGGGATTGGAAAACCATCCAAACACTTTTTAGGCTTTTGGTGTTGCCGGTTATTCTATATGGTTGTGAAGTTTCGGCCAGCAGTACCTTAGATTCTCAATGGAAGCAATTTGAGAGAATTCAAAAACGTTTGATCACAAGCAAGTTCAAAATTAAAAGCACGGTCCCATATGATATCATGTTAAGTGAAACGGGTGCTGCCCCTATTGAGGCAGCTGCTATGGTGCGTCTCATTAGCTATTTAAAAAGAACCGAGCAAATGGGAGAAGATAGATGGCCTAAGGTTGTTGTCAACGACACTTTGTGCAAAAGGAAGAAGACGTGGATGAAACAAAACATCAAATGGTTGAAAAAATGGGATATTTATTTGAACTCATGCCCCACAAACATCAAGGAGATAAAGGTCTTCGTCATGGAAAAGTTTTACAAGAAAAATTGGAGTATTGGGTTAGGAAGGAAGAAACAATACTATATTAATGAGTTCAACCCCAAGTATGATCATCTTCAAAAAGTCTATATAGGGGCTAATATATCATGGAAGGCTACAATTCTAATTGCACAACTTAGAACCAACTCTCACCAACTTCGGTGTGACACCGGGCGGTGGAAAAGGCCAAAAGAGATTTGGGAAGAAAGAGTTTGCCCGTTTTGCGTCAGCGGGAGTGTGGAAACTGAAAAACATTTTATCTTGGAGTGTGAAGCACTTAAAGTCAGCAGGGAGAAGTTTGCCGATTTCCTAACTGCTAGCACATGGTATAACCTGTTCAGCGAGGAGCATATCGTGAAGATGGGTGCTCTCATCATCAGCCTGAATAAGCAGAGATCAGACCTTAAAAAACTGATTCAGCTTGATCAGATTGTCCCATAGGCTATTCTTAGCCTCGTGGACGTTAAAATTCTTTCTTTCTTTCTGTATAGGGATGCGCTTAACAAAAGAAGCTGAACTCTAATGAAAATCAAAATAAATCCGCCTTGTGAAGCCCATGCCTGGTAAAGAAGGTTGGGTAGGATTTTATTTATAAAGCCTACATGCGTATATTATGTCGTGAATTTGGTTAACGCTAACTGGATTTGTATGATGCTCTATATATAAGTGCCTCTATACAATACCAATTAGATTTAAAATAAAAATAAAAAGCATCTATTTGTAGTGGTAGAACCCTATACAAAGCCATTAAAATTTTGCATTTCAAATGCATGAAATAGTAACTTATAAAAAATCATCTCAAAATCACTTTTTATCATAGTTACAAGCCTCAGACTTGCCTTGGACTTGGCAAGCTGATTGTAATGTCCCCTTTTCTGCTCTAGTTGGTTTTGGGGACTGTTGACCAATTCCGAGACTTGTTGGTCAATCAGAGGTAGAAATTAGGGTTTCCTATTTTCTAGGAGGATACTTTGGCAGTTTTGGTGGCTTGCATGTTGGAGTTTTATAGTTCTGATTCTGGATTCCTTCTGGGTTTTCAGAGAGCTTCGTGATGATGTGACATGCAACTAAATCTGAGGACTTTTATGAACTTACTATTTTTAGTAAGTGGGGCTGAAGACAACTTATTTTTTGGGGGGTTTTCTAGGTTGTTAGAGAGCCTCGCGATGGTGTGACATGCAAACGAATACGAAGACTTTTCCGAACTTACTATTTTTAGTAAGTTGTGAGGGCTGCTCAGAATGTGGCTAAAATGCATTTGGACACATTTACTATTTTTAGCAGTATGCTATTGTTAGGAAGTGCTATTTTTAGCAAGGTTTCAATGGGTCAATTTAGATTGCTATTTCTGATAGGCCAGTTTCAGCAGTTGGTCTTCCAGCATTTTTGGAGCTATTTTGGCAAGTCTGAGTTTATGTTGAGCGATTTCATGGTTGAGGAAAAATATTTTATAAGTGAATTATTTATAAGGCATGATGGATGCCTTAGAAGTTAATTTTATAAAATAATTCACTTTATTACCTTGGGGGCCATAACACACTTTATTGATATTTTTTATAGAGTATATTTACTACCTTGAGGGGGTCAATTTGTTGGAAAATGTTGTTTAAGTTGGATTATAACTTAAGGAAATATGGACGATTTATTAAAGGGATTGCTTAAGTTATATTAAAGTCATTTTGCTCACATAATGTGTTATTTGCATTTTAATAAAGTGTCTTGTCTAGGCAAAATGGGATGACTTGGTGAAGGGATGAAATGAAATGCAAATTAAAGTGAATTTGAATGTCATTGTTTAGTCCCACATTGGAGGGAAAAGGAGGTTCGCTTTGAGAGAAGGTTATAAATAAGTGCCTTGGCCTTCATTTGAGACTATCTATTGCTTATGATAACGAAGTGTTGCTGAAATCATTTCAGACTTTGCTTGGAGGGATGATTACCTCCTAGTCTCCTTCAGTTTTGAGCTTGAAAGATGTTGGTGTTGGAATAAGCCACACTCGAACTAACGATGGATTGGTCCAAGAGGGGCCAGTAGCTCAGTGGTAGAGCACTCCAGCAGCGTATGGAAGGTCTTAGGTTCGAGTCCTAGCTGGTTCATGTCTCAACATGGTATCAGAGCCAGGTCCAGGCTAGGAGCCCCAAGCACATGAGAGGTGTGGCTTAAGGGGGGGTGTTGGTGTTGGAATAAGCCACACTCGGACTGACGATGGATTGGTCTAAGAGGGGCTAGTAGCTCAGTGGTAGAGCACTCTAGCAGCGTATGGAAGGTCCTAGGTTCGCGTCCTAGCTGGTTCATGTCTCAACAAAAGATAGCCCCTAGCTGAATATTAAGACTGTTTCTCACTCAGAGGAGAAGATTGAGCTTAAGGAAGATGAAGTTATTTGATGCTTTGATTTTTGGAGTGTTGTTTCCAGTACTGGAGTTTGTTGTTTGGTATGGAGCTGATCGTGAAAATCATTGATAAGTCTCTGAGAGTTTAGTTGCGGTTTTTGGGTATTTTTCCTATTTTTTCCTCTTGGTTAGGCGATTCTTTTTGCTAAGTTTCGTGGTGTTTGGTGTTGATTTGGATTTTATATAGCAAATCATACTTTTCAATTGTAGACATCTTTGCTGGGAAGTGATAGGGGTTGTGTGTTATGCTGATTCTGATTTGTTGGTGCCATTTTCTCAATGTAGCCTTACTTGTTTTAAGCCTAGGGCCTTTGGAGTGTGTTTTGAGATAATTTGAATGTGTGGGGAGTGATTTAGAAGTGTTTGTGAGGATTTTACTGTTGTTGGTCTATATTTCCAGCCTGTTGTTCGTTCATATCAGATTTAGTTTTTTTGGGGTTGAAGCTAGTTTTTAGGTGTGTGTGTCTATTGGTGTGGTGTGAAGAATTTTGGTAATAAGTTTTAGCTGTTAGTTTGGGTTTTGGCATTTGAATATCCATGATGAATCATATTGTAATGTTGGTTAGTAGTACTAACAACAATTTATTGGAACTCTCTTAGTCCCACTGCATAAGTGGAAAAGTTTGGCCTTGCCACCTAGTTTGGACAGTGATTCTAGTAATTTTGTAATCCATGTTGGCATTGTAAAGCTGATTAGTAGTACTAACAACTATATGCTTGGATTGTTGCTTTTTGTCCCACTGCATAAGTGGAAGAGGCTGACTTGCCGCCTTCTTATCTATTGTAACACTGTCCTCCTGCTAAATAAGTGGTTGAGTTGATTGCTATTTCATTTCTAGTCCTCCTGCTGCATAAGCGGTCGAGTGATTGTTGTTCTTTCAATCTTGTAATCTTCTAATTGGGTGGTTGCACCGCCATACTACTGTAGAAGTTCTTACACCCACTGGATAAGCGGAAGGAGATGGCTTGCTGCCCAGTAATGTATTTGAGATTTCATTTCCAGCAGTTATTTGAGCTAATGATCCCCTTGACACCGTATGCTCTCACCCTCCCATACGGGGTTCTCAGTGATCAAAAAGTGAAAGGGTTACTTTCAACATTTCCTTTCTACGCAAGTTTGATTATTCTAACCTTAACAGGTGAATCTTGTTGTGTTAAAAATAAGAAAATTAAGGGGTATCTTACACTGATTTTTGACTCAGACTCGGACTCAGCGCCCAGACTCGACCGAGACTCGGCAAATTGAAAAAACCCAAGAAATTCAAAGATTTTTAAAAATTTTAAACTTCTTTCATGCTTTTTTAATAAATAACAATTAAAGACAATAATCTCATCAAATAGAAGCACATACACAAGTTTACATTGATTACATTAGTATAAATGCAAATTTTAGGCTTGCGCTGAAGGAAATAAGCTAAACTAAATAACACATTAGAAATATAGATAGTGTCAAATGTCTACAAAATTCATGGAATATGAAATCCATGTCATCAAAAGTTCAAAACATATATCAAGTTCAACATAAAAGACAGAGCCTAGAAGTCTAAGGCTTGGAGGAGGCAATATTAGTCGACCCCTCAACTGTCCTACGTGTGCGCCTAAGATAGGTCCTGGAACGTTCTGTAGCCATGATCTCTGCCTGTGTTTGAGGCTCAGGCTCACACTTAGTGACATCCATATCCTCATCCACATCATCCTCGAGGTCCTCCAATGGGTCTCCTCGTGCTCTAGCCGCCTCCTCTGCCATGTCATTTTATTTTATTTTAACTTATTATTTTCTGCCTGCACGGTAGAGTATGACCCACGAGACTTGGCGAGTCTGCCGAGTTTGACAGTGTCTGCCAAAACTCGGCCAAACTCGGCTGAGTCCAAGTCCAAAGGCCATGGGCCTCAGCAAGGGCGACCCACCTCTGGACTCTGTGAGTCTTGTAACACTGCTTTTTTTTGTAATTCAAGAGGTGCTGGAAATATTAGTGGCATTTATGTTCAAATGGATTTTAGTCATTGATAGCGATTATCTAATTTATAACAGCATTGCTAGGTTTTTAGGCATCGACAGAATGGCCTGAGTTATTATCATCTCAACAATGAATCCATTCTTCTTGCAATCTATAGCAAGGCAGTGGCTGTTAATAGTAGTGCAGCAAGATTTTAGCATGCAACAAATTCATTAGACAACCACTATCCCATGCAGAATCTATGAAGAATAAATCACCAATCAACAAGTAGATAGCTGCCATATCATTAAAAATTGGTGACATAACCAAAGATGAGTTATGGATATCTTCAATGTCCATTATAGACAACTCTTGAGTGGCTGATCTACTATGAGTGTCATCGAAAGAATCTCCATCATAATTATGAAAATCATCAACAACAACTGAATTTTCTGAATTGGACCACCTTTGCTTATCATCATCTATGGAGTGGTGAATGTCAGGAATTTTTTAAGATGCTTGATGGGCCAATAACTTGGCTTGCTTTGCCCTTTCAAGCCAACCATCGTTCAACTTTTGAGATTGCTCTATATCAGCTGCTCCAAAATGTCTAAAATCAGTCCTATAATGAGATGCATCATAAAATTTACCATGCCCAATGCTTGCATTTGGTGTACCAATCACAATAGAGTCTATATCACTCATTTCCCTAAGAGTAAAGGCTGCAATGTCATGAGAAATTGAGGGTTTATGACTGCTGTTAAACATCAGAAAATTAGAACTGATTTCTGCATTTTTATCCATGCTTTTTAAAGCCTCAATGTCAAGGCAAGAAAACATACTCTTAGCTGCCCCGTTCTTTGTTTCATTCATTAGTCCTTAAGCACAATATCTTTACCCATGTAATTAAACTCCAACTCCATCTTGTTGAAATCTTGGACATATCTCCCAAGAGACTTCAACTATTGCACACCAAGTACCACACCTGTCCCTCCTCCAATACCAACAACATAATAATCATCTGTGAAATAATAATTATCTAATGCAATAGATAATTGTGGTAACCTTCTTGTGCAACTCTTTTTGGAACCATCTGCTAGCATGACATGGAATCCATCAAACTCCTTTACCTCCACCCCTTTATTGGCTACAAAACCTTCATTCATGAAATTATGAGTAGCACCACTATCAACCATGCATAACAGTTGTTGTTCCTTGACAATTCCTTCCAACACAAAAGGATAATACCTAGGAACACCAAAAAAAGTAGCAATAGTGCCATATGCAACATCATGTGTATTAGCACCCTCATCATTGTTGCCCTCAAAATTAGTCTCCTAAATATGCTCATCATCCACATCTGAATGAACCTCAATGAAATGTGCCTTGCCTTTCCTAAGGCTCCTTACACAAGAAGCATAGCTTCTTCCTCCTCAACTCTTTAGTGTCTCCTAATTCATTTTGGGAGGAGGTGGTGCATTCTAGTTTTGTGTGGAAGACCTCTGAAAACGCTTGGGGCCATCTGAAGACTTCTTATTTTGCTGATGAGAAGTGGGTGGTGGTGTATTTTCAAGGTCCAGGGTAGTTTGAATAGCTTAATGTAGGGTACTAGGCTTAAAAGCCTTGACCAATCCCCGTAACCTGTCATGTAAACCCTCAATAAACAACATCACCACACATCTGTCAAGCATCTCCAAGACCATAACAATAATTTGTTGAAACTCATTAATATAAGTTTCAACATGTTAATATAAGTTTCAACATGTCTAGTCTGTCATAGCAGTGCAAGATCTATGTAATACAACTCAACATCGTTACGGTCAAATCTGGCAATCAACCACTCAGTAAGCTCAGTATAAGAATGAATAAGTCCATGCTTTTGGATCACCAAACCATGATGCCATCAATCATAAGCCATGCCATCTAAGTGTAGAAGCCTCGTCCTCAGGCATCGACTTAAGTGAAAGGTAAATATCAAGTTTGTACACCCACGCTTGTGCATTGATCTTCCCACTACCATTGAAGGAAGATAAAGTGAGCTTATTGGTAGCTCGTTTGAGACCATTGTTCTGCTATTGTCTAGGCCACCTATCATTATGGCTCCTCATATTGTCTTTGTGCTGCATACAATACTAATGTAACGGAAAGGCATCCATAACATGCTGTGGTAGGTGTGCCTACTCATCACTAGCTGCCATAACTGTATCCTGGAACTCAACGTCCTCCTATGGGTCTACTGATGGTGGTTCATCTCTCGGAGGAAAAATAGGCTGCACAGGTTTGTTTGTTGTCCGTATATAAGTCCTATCACGCCTAGGAGAACCAAGAGAAGTGTCAATGGATGAAGGGGCTCTACTACTCCCATGACTGCCTGCTACTGAAATAGAACTGTCAATCCTATCATGCCCAACACGCCTATCATGTCTGCCACGCCTGTCGTAGGGCCGATTCAAGTCCATTCTATCCAAAGTATCTTGAAGTCTATCTAATGCCTGTACAATCCTCGACTGCGAATTAGCTAGAGTTCTTAGTAACTCATCAGGATCAAGACAATTTTGTCTCTTCTCATACTGAGGACTCCTATTACCGTCAGGTATATCATCCTTATCAAAATCCAAGTGTCCCTGTGCTCTTCTGCAAGTATAGTATTTGTAGGTCCTAGTCCTTCTTCGATGCATAGAAGTAATCAGAGAACCCTCGGGCAGGCAGGATCACAACTCCGATACCATTGGAAGATAGCTTCCCGATCTGCTGTAGTAAATTTCTGATTTTTGTTTTCAAATTATCTTTGACCAGTGAATAGGGTAAATTGATTGAGTGCTGATTGAAGGAGATTTTAAGGTTTCTTGCAAAGTTTATGTTTTGTGTTTAATGCCAAATGATTGAGCAAGGTTGGATCTTGATTCGTATGCAAATAATAATAATTCCCAACTCAAATAATAAAGAAATAAAGGACTGATAAGTTTCCAATATCTTGATTTATTAGTTCAGCATTGTAATTTTCAGAATTAATGAATTCGAATTACCAAATACACAAGTTTTGCATACCTAGAAGCCTACACCCAAATTATTGAATATTTTATTGCTGAAGCCAAAAGAAGATATAATAAGGGTCTGATATGAAGTCCGATTTTCTCCTTACAGGCCTGCAAACCTAATTTCCAGCTAAGGTTTGACTAGAAATGACATCCAAATGGTACGGCCAGCTGGAGGTTGCATTGGAATGCTAATATATGTTGATAAAAATCCCTAATTTGCAATTATATTCTAATATCTCACTGATGTAATCAGCCTATAATGAAGTCTAATGATGCCTAGATGAAGACCCTATGTAGATCTTCCCCAACAGTGAATTGGGTTTCCTTCCGATTCACAATTTCCTCAAGGGTTTTCATCCTCAAAGAATCTGATTTGCTGCTGAAACCTGCTCCAACTCCAACTTCCCAAAATCCTGATGTAAAAATGAATTGAATGAATGAACAAAATGAGCCTCCAAAGTTGCTTTCTCAAACCCTAATTCAATTTTAGGGTTGCCTTGCTTTATTTTTATTAAGTTTATTTCATTCCCTTATGTCTCCCTCAAAGCGTATGACCCCCTTAGGCTCCTTTTATTAATAAAATTAAGTTGTTTTTAAAAACAACTTAACTCAAGTATCCTATGTGTCATGACTCAAGGGGGTCCCATGCTAGTTACTTTATTGAAATAATATAAAGTAAATTATTTATTTATTTCATTAGTTTATTTAAGACATTAAACTCATGATTTAAATGTTCCATTTTATTCCAAAAATCATCAGCTAGACTCCAAACTAAAATCTAAGTGTTGACACCAGTCCAGGGATGATATCCAAATATAGCAGGTCAACTGGAAATGTCCTAGAAAATAGGGATTCTCCTAAAAGGTAGGAGACTGTCTCCAATCAATTGTAAATGCTCATAGGGGCTCCTGCTCTGCTCCAAAGTACTTCGGGTGGTCAACTAGTTTAGCTGGTAGACCTCTCTAAAATAAAGGACCCCTTCCTAAAAAATAGGAGTGATGAATAATGATGAACTGTAACTATCCAACAGGTATTGAGAGGGGGGGGTGAATCAGTACAGACAAAAACTTTCTCCACAACTCAAATAGTAGAGACTGCACTAATCGGTAAAAAGCATCACCGATCTAAGTCAGGGCACTACCTGTAAAACACAGTGAGACTGTAATAAACCAGTAACACCTAGATCAACTCAAGGCCTAATACCTTATCACAAATTCACCCAAAGCTTAAGCAAGTAATACATCAGAAATACTTATGATCATTGAATCAACTTGCATTACCGCTTAACATAAAACACTAAACCATCACACGAAAAGCATCACAGATGACACATTGATTTTTCACGTGGAAACCCAACTGGCAAAAACCACGGTGGGGATGAATACCCACAAGTTGTTCTTTGAACTCTTCTGAACTCCGCTCTGTTAGGAGCCTAGTTCGGTTAAAGACTTTTACAATAGGTTCTGCTAGGAACTGATCCTGCTAGGGATCACCTGGTTAAGGGATGGCTAAATACCCAGTTAAAGTTTAGAACCCTGTTAAAGGTTACCTCGCAAGAGGATTTGAAGAACTCAATGAATTTGAGTCACCCTATTAAAGGATTTTCAGAAAGCCTGTTAAAGCTACCCAGTTAAGGGATTTTCCAACTGCTGAAATGGTTAGAAGTCAACAGGTAATACAATGATCTGGTAATAGCACTCAATGCCAATGCAGATCCACTTTAGTTCCTTTTCTTCTGCAATCTCACTCTGCAGGTATCAACACACTTCTCTGGTCTGGCAAGAATCAAGTATCTCTACACTCGGATACACACACAACATTTGCCAACAACTTCAAATGAAAACCATCATTGACCTTATAGACAACAGATAGGTCGGTGGCATAAACACTAAACCCTAAACATTTAGGTTATCAATACAGTTGGTGCAATCCTGACCGTTCAATCACATTGCATAATGTAAAATGATCTTGAACAAATCTCAAGATGTTCTCCATCGTTCATTCTTTGCCGCTTCTGGAAGCTGATAACCCATCACACGCTCTCCACCATTTACTGAGGCTTTGCACATTCCCGAGGTAAATAGGATCAATCTTCTTCATGCAAGATCCTCAAGGGAATCCTTCACGCACACAAGGCTGACGTGGTAACATGATCTGATCTTCATTTCAATGCTAACCCATCATAGGATGTCGTCGGTTGAATCACACAGACTTGAAATGCATCCACCGAAAACCCTGAAACTAAGACTACCGACCGGTAGTCATACCAAATGAAACCCCGATACAAAACCTTCCATATACCGGTTCACATTCCAACATGTTGGTTCACTTGAACAAACATACCGCTTCACTTTTTCACATATACCGGTTCACATCATCATACCGGTTCTCTTGCCAGTTTGCTTACTACAATATACCGGTTCATACTACAACATATTGACATCAATGACAACATACAATTTCATCATGTCATCACATTCTGCACATATGCCAACAAGGAGATGGTCTCAAATCATCTAGAATGGTCTATTGACACCTCGAGACCAACTCTCAATCATTCCTTAAAAGCAGGGACCCCTCCTGAAAAATAGGAACTGCCTCTGAACATCCAAAATGGCTTATAAAGCCCCTGTACAACTCCACAAGCCTTAATATGGGTCCCCTCTCCACTCCACTGGCCTACCAGAACCTGATGATAGGCCAATCCCTACTCAACTACCTGCCACCTAGTTAGGGGGCATTATAAGGATTGGGGTGTTAGTCTGCACAAACGAGGAGTAGATTTCAGACCTATACTTGCATTGTAGGGGCGGAATTGAAATATTTGTATGCACAAACTTGGGTGCATTTGAAGTAGATGCTTGCACTAATATAAGCGCGCTTCATGTGCGTACATACACAATAGTCCTTGGTGAATTTTAGAAGTTGATTTGCACAAAGAAAGAGATGGGCACATTTAGGAAGTTTCCATGAACACAAACCTGAGTGCATAGGAGGGGTATGTTTGCACAATCCCTATCCTTGAGAGCATTTTGATGATGCCCTTACACAACTTGCAGGCTGAGCACATAAGGTAGGTGATCACTGTTTACACAAGTTGATGTGAGAAGGTTTAGAGAGTGCTCTTGCACAAGTAAGGGCACATATGAACCATGTCGTTGCACAAGGTTGAGTGCATCTAAGGTGTAGTCTTGCACAAAAGCTAGGGCGCGATTCAAGGGGCTGAATTCACAAATGAAGTAGGAGCGCATATGGTAAGTAGTCATGCATAAAATAAGTTGAGCATACATAGAGTGTAGTCTTGCACAAATGCATGTTGAGACCACTCTAAGGTAACACTTACCAGTTTTTGATTTGGAACATGAGGTTGAATTTAACATTTGTCATTTATAAGCCACCACCTAGGTTGGATTTGGAGGGTTCCAATGAGAAAGTTTGTACATGTTATGAGGGGGTTGATACTTAGACAATTTTATCCTCATTTTCTCCTCTTGAGTGGAATTTTACACCCTATATTCACAACCTACCCCCCTTGGGTATGTACAAATACAGACTTGAAGTTCATGACCTTAAGGTATTATGCTTGCAATTCCAAATGGAATTACAAGCAAACTTACCACCTCTTGCATTCCTAAGAAGAAACCCTATGCATCTTGACAACTTGGCAACTTTTCTTGCTTGATGACAACATCTTGCAACTTTTGATAACATTTAGAAATATTTGCAAATTCACCTTCACTCCCAATCTTGGACTGATAAAACATACCCCTCTCATAAATCGCCAAGCCAAGACATCTAAGCTAAAACACCAAACTGAAAGCAAACAATGAGGGTTCGCCATCTGCAATGGAGTGTGTATGTTTGCAACATAACACTTACCTAACAATTGTGCACTCCTCGTCACCACCGGATCATTGAATTTGAGCAATCCATATACTCTGTGAACCAATCTTTTTTGAGTGAAATGTTGAGATGCTCCAAAATCTATTTACCACATAGAAGACTTTGATTGATTTACTAGTCATGTAATGTCCCCTTCTCCACAGTGATTAGTTCAGTGGTCCATTGGCCTATTCTGGAGATTCGTAGGCTATTTGGAAAGGAGAATTAGGGTTTCCAACTTTTGTGGAGTTTTGCTAGAGCTTTTTAAGGTTTACCAGGAGGGAATTCTTCAGTTTTGTCTAGGGTTTTTCATGAGCTCCAAGGTGGCATAACATGCATTTGATTATTTGGTGAAGTGAGAACTTACTATTTTTAGTAAGTTAGGGTTTGGTTGTTTGGATGATGTTGTCTTACTGAGCTTTCCAAGCTCTTTCTCCGGGTGCGAAGATCATGTTTTTCGGAGGAGTATTCCATGACTTACTATTTTTAGTAAGTGGCAGTGTTGAGCAATTCTATTTTTAGCTGTTTGGATAGGGTCCTGTTCCTATAGCGGTTCAGTGGTCTTCATTGCTCAACTTCATCCTAGATTTTGTTGGTAATCAGTATTGGAGTCATAAGTGATTTAATTAAATATTATTTCCTTATCCTAAGGTTTAATATTTAATTATTTTATTACTAATTAATGATAAATTGGGCGACTTAGGAAAGGACATATTTATATCTAATATCAATGTTATATTTTCCTAAGTTAGGCATTGAAATTTGAAGAATGCATTAAGTTATTGTTGAAGACTTAAGGGAAGTTCAAACTTGCTTAATTATTGGTTAAAATGCAACTTGGGCGCCCACCTTGGGAAATGAAATGAAATATCATTTGGACGCCATGTGATAGTGAAATGAAATGCAAATTGGAGAGGTGAATTTGGGAGCATTTACATTTGAATTTCAGAGGGGAAAAACTATAAATACAGGTGCTTGGCCTCCCATTTGGATATCTTGAAAATTGCATTGTTATGCTGCCAGTTTGGCAATAGAAATCTAAGCTTTGAAGTGAGCCTTCCTAGCTAAGTGCAGTTTCGTACTTGCAAGACAATACCTAGCTATTTTCCGTGTTCTCTCAGTGTTCTTGGTGAGTTTGTTGAAGTGTGGGATTGCTGGTTTTGATGTGGTTCGAATTCTAGTGTGTTTCTAGGTTGTTGGGAAAGTCATGGCTAAAGCATACTTTCATTCATAAGTCTCTGAGTGATCGCCTGCTGCTTCTGGGTATTGGCTCTTTGATTTTCTATGTCTCGGGCGAAGGAATTTGTAAGTTTCCAGCACTAATCTCCGAGTATTCAATTTAATATTGCAAATCCAAATTCCCAGCTATGGCGTTGTTCTTTGTGTGGGCATTTGTAAGTAAGTTGAGTTAAGTGGGATGTTTGGTGGTCATTTTATTGGTTGTTCTTGGTTAGTATTGATATATTAGTAGTTTGGGTTTGGTTTGGAGTGATTTGGGCGAGTTGTGAGAGTGTTTTATGCATTTTAGTGTCTTGGTGTTTGCTGGTTATGCGTTTCTAGCTTGCTGTCAAAAATTACAAATTCCCAGAAGTTAGTGTTTGGGTGTGCATTTAGGAGTGTGAGTAGATTAGTTGATTTGAGAGAGATTTGGGTGAGTTTGCAGAGAGATATGAGTGTGTCATAGCTTCTTGAAGTTGCTGGTCTACGTGTCATTGCTCCTAGAAATTCATAATTTCATGTTGAAGGGCTTTTGGGGAGTTAGCACTTGCTTGGGAATATTTATCAGCTTGGACAACATTACTTCTCTATTCAATCTCTTTAATTCCTATATTGTAAGGTTAAGTAGTAGTACTACTAACCATTTCTGATGTGTTGCTTGTCCACTGCATAAGTGGAAGAGGTTGGTTTAGCCGCCTTCTTGCTTTGTAATTCAGTTTATGTACTCAGTCCTCCCACTGAATAAGTAGTTGAGTGATAAGTTTAATGCAATTGTCCTCTCGCTGAAATATGCGGTAGAGTGATAGCTTAATGAATGTCCTCCCGCTGAAATACGCAGTAGAGTGATTGAGTTTCAGTTTCTTGTTATTTCCCTTGGCTGGTTTACCGCCAGGAGTTTAGTTTCTATCCCGTTGGATAAGTAGAAGGGGCTGGCTTGCCGCCCGTGCATTGTGATTTCAGTTTGGTTTATGGTGCTTACGATCCCCGGAACACTGTATGCTCTCACCCTCCCAGATTGGGCTCTCGGTGAACAAAAGGTGGAAGGGTTCCTTTTCAGTAGTTTGGATTATTTCTCTAACCTTAATGGGTTATGGTGTTTGCTTGTAACCCTTATTGCTAAAAAAACAAAAAAAAATTAAAAGAAATATTACAAGTCATTTGGCCATCACAGCATAGAAGGTTGAGTCCTACTCCAAATGCTTTGTGACATGAGCCTTTTGTGTAGGCCCTCCTTGGTTGGATTTCTAATCAATCAACCTCTTTTTATAGTGCTTCTCCATATGACCAAGTTTATCACAATAGTGATGTGATATTTTTCAAACTCTTCAAAGTACCTACATTATGCCCTTGGCTACAAAGGCCTATTTTACACTCTTTGTATGACTACTGCTACCAAAATACTTCTTCCATTTGTATTACTACAAGAGCTTGTTGCACAAATTTTTGAACTTCAAGTTGACGTTGGTAGGTGTGATGTTGAGTGTTTAAATGAAATGTTCATATGCCCGTGGTAAGATTTTTAGCATTATGACCACATATCTTCTTCTATCTTGCAACCAATGACTTGCAATTAATGTGAATGTCTTTGATCTTCATCAAATGTTCTTGCAAAGACATCTCATCCATCATTTTTGAGAAAAAACATATTTTTTCAGGAAGAAGGCCTTGGTGTTATCTAACATCTTGTGCGTATCTTGCAGGCTTTTCCAAATCTCTATAGAGGTTGTTCATGTTTGAACCTCCAAAAGCATGTTAGTAGTCACTAACAATTTGATCAGCATGACAACTTCTCAATCATGCAAATCAAAATTTTCTTAGTCTTTACCTCCAACTATTGGCTGAGTGTCAATACCAAGAATGATCTTGTCAAGGCACTTGTACTAAAAAAATCGAGAGCATGCAATGTTTACAAGTGTTGTATTTTTTCCTATGAAGCACTTGTTGCTTTCCAACATGTTGTTGAGTAATGAATCCATCTCTCCCACAATCTGAAATTATGGAAAAATAAAGCCATTTTTTGCTATTGTGGCAACTTTGAAAGAATCCTATGAAACCTTAGCTAGAAAATTAAAAATCATGATCTTGTAATAAAATTGTCATAAGATTCCACCACTATGTTTGAAAATTGTGCCAAAAACCCTAGGTACCATGATTTATAGAAAATACCCATGGTTTTATTAAAAGAACAATAAAAAATTGCTAAAAACACCGAAAACCCTATGTGCATTGAAAAAGAACATGATTTTGAATAAAATTATCAAAAACACTTTTGAAACCCTAGGTGCCAAAGTGTACCCATGATTTTTTTTTTAAATCATAAAAATTTTCTACAATGATCAAGCAAAACCTTGAAAATCTTAGAAAAAACCCTACAATTTTTCTTTGGGTTTTGCAACTTCAAGAAAACCAAATAAAAGATACGCACAACTTTATTTAAAAACACCGAAAATTGTGCAGAAAAGGCTATGATTTTATTTAAAAAACCATAAAAAATTCTACTCACAGGCACCACTATTTTCATAGTGACAATGTTTTGTGACTATTTTTTTGTGTGTATGTTTTGTGACTATATTTTGAGTTTATGTGATGTCATAAGGTCAATTGTGACCATTATTGATAAGGTCAATCATGAGAATTCTTGGTTCTTGTATAATCATGGATAATTATTTGAGTCATTATCGGGTCATAGGAGTCATAGATTGAGTCTAGATACAATTTGAGCAAAAATTGTCATTATTGTCAAAAAAGTTGTCAAGCAACTTGTACATCGCACCAATAGGGTATGACTCGACGTTCCGACGCTTTGGCATGAATGAGAGGAGAATGCCTAGTGTAAACGTGCCCACCCAGACGCGCTCGTGACGTTGGTTTGTCCACAGGACGAACCGAATCAATTTTAGCCTATCTTGCAACTTTGCATTGCATGCAACTGACGGTTTTTGCAGCAGACAAAAAATGCTACCAATTGAAAATGGCTTCGAGTCGTCAAAAACCGAGATACGCCATTGTAGAGGATCCTCACACGACCTTGAAGACTCAAATGGATAGATCATATGTGTCTTGGATGCGAAGAAACAATCCGTCAAAGTTTGACAATTTTTTGGACTCAGGGCACTTGAGAGATCGCAGCGGTAGGGTATGACTCTCGATGTTTCGACGCTTTGGGATGCACGAGAGGAGCATGCCTAGTGTAAACCTACCCATCCGTACATGCTTGTGACGTCCGTTTGTGCACACGACAAATCAAATAATTCTAGCCTATCTTGCAACTTTGCATTGCATGCAACTGACGTCTTTTACAGTAGGCGAAAAAATGCTACCAATTGAAAATGGCTCCGAGTTGTCAAAAACCGAGATAGGCCATTGTAGAGGAGCCTCACACGAACCCATAGGTTCAAATGGATCGATCATATGTCTCCTATACTAGAAGAAACAATCCATCAAAGTTTGACACTGAGATGAGACTCACAAGATAACTATTTGAACTCTTCTGAAGTTCGCCCTGTTAGGAGCCAAGCCTGTTAAAGCTTTACAAAAAGTCCTGATAAGAACAGATCTTGTTAGGGACCACCCGGTTGAGGGATGGACTATAATGCCTTGTTAGAAGCAATACCCTGTGAGGAGTAACCTTTGTAAAGGATTTGAAATCCAAGCTAATGGATCACCTTGTTAGAGGATTTGAATAGCACCAAGCTTGTTAGAGCTTACCCAATTAGGGGATTTCAATCTGTTGTAATTGTTAGAAAATAATAGGAGTTTGCCGATCTATTTGAATAGCACTGCACTTGCTTGTTCAGATTCTTTTTATGCTCCTATTTGCCGTTACTCAAACTGTAGATACATCATTTGGTTCGACAACCACACACTCAATTAAAACTTTGCCAACTCTGAAACTAAACAACTCATCGACCTTATAAACAAATCAACTAGGTCGGTAACACAACAAAAACCTAATTCACATAGAGATTACAAACAAGTTGGTTCAAGTATGACCGTTGGATTACATAACAATCTCTACACATCATTCAAGGAATCCTTGATCGCTCCTTGATCACCGCTTCATCCAACTTAGTAACTCATCATGCGCTTTGCATTACATGCAATATACTTGCTCATTCCCAAGACAAAAACCGTTACCTCAACGTGCCAAAAACACTTTGAAACTCTCTTCATATAATATCCATACATGTCATAATCATTACCACTCACCATCGGATCATAAACCAATATAACCTAAGTTACCGATACGTCTAGGTTTTCCCCCAAATTCGTCTTGGATTCATCTTGGATTCGTCTAGGTTGACTTTCACGGAAGGAAAATGGGCTATTTAAACCCTAAAACAAAAAGAGAAGACGACACGAGCAGACAGAAAACGCATTTTGGATTTGTCTTCGGCAACGCTTGTCTTCGTTTGTCTTCGGCTCACGACAACGGCTCACGGCTCATGGCTCACAACGCTCAGGCAACAGCTCACAACGCTCGAGCGACGGCAGTAGTTTCTTCATTTGCTCAAGCGATGGAATCTATGGATGTTGTCATCGTTAATAATGGAATATATAAAATAGATTTTTAAAAAGTATTATACATTATCTTAATATATTGTCCCATAACCTATATATTAGTAGTTATATAATTAGATTACAAATTTAAAATAATATAAGTTTTATAAGATATATTTAATATTAATTGATAATTAATATGTTTAATTTTTAATAATGAAATATATAAAATAGTCTATTTTAAAATTATTATACATTATATGTATATTGTTCGTAAAACTATATCTTAATAGTTATATAATAAAATTATAAGTTTAAAATAATATTAAATTTATAAAGTATATATTTAATATATGTAATTTTTAATATATATAAATATTTTTTTAATTTAAAATTAATATATTTAAATTTTAATATACATATTTATGAATTTTATATGTTTTTTATACCAGCGTACCCAAAACGTACCCAGCTCCCTCAATTTTTTTTGCCGTACCTGCATACCGTACCCACGTACCCGATTCCGATTCCGATTCTGATTCGGTAACTTTGAATATAACCAATTCACCAAACTTAATCGGTTAGGGTTTATCAAAACAACAAGTAGGGTTTACCGGTTCAACTCTCCAATACTTAGCAATACCGGTTCACTCCACAAACTTACCTACTGGTTAAAGTTCCCTTTAACTAGCTCTTCCTACCGATTACAAAACAACATTACAACAATATCATTACCGGTTAATTGACATCAATTGACAACATAACATATCATTAATGCAATCTTCATGCAAATGCCAAAAGTCAATGATGTAATCGCTTGAAGAGTCTGTAACTCCATCGACTCTTTCAACTCTACTGGGACAACCTGATGCACCTTGGGTTTGGATGCTAGGGGGCGACGACTCTCCGGGGCTACTCATCGATGGGCTCTAGGTCTATCTTGGGCAGAGCCGCCACCTCTACCATGGAACTCTCTCATGTCAAAATAGTTTGGCTGCACATTGAGGACAAACTCACAATATGCTTTTGTAAAAAAATACAATGTCACCTCATAATTATTACAAGGTGGATCTAAAAGACGATCCACCACCTCTGCCAAAAAAGATTCTTCATCTACACATTGGTACACCAATGTATGGGAAACCTCTTTGCATTAAGAGGTAACGACTGACCAGTTTTAGGATCAACAAAAAGGGCACATATTTGTTGTTTACTAATATTTTTGTTTTTCACTCCTTCGTATGATAACCCACCAGCATATTATTGACGACACATATCCCTAAAGTTTCCCCATTTTGTAATTTGTGTGGAAACAACTATGACACCACTAGCTAATGTTTCTAGGCTAGTGGCGAGGGATTATGATGCTCAAGCTCAGATGTTTTCAATTTATTAATTAGTCTATTTATTTTAGACGTGTTTTGCCCTAACTGATTAATCAATTGCTCCTGTGTTTCAGGTGTACAATCAAAATGAGGAACTGAAGGTGTATCTTGTGGGTTTTGTTCGGGGTCTTTAGGAGGTGCATTTTGTTGTTGTTGTGGATTATCAGAATCTGGTTTTTGAAACAAAAAATTAAAAAAACTAATCAAAATAAACGAAATTAAATTCAAAACGTAAAACAAATTGAATAAACGAGAAAGAAAGAAAAAAATCAAGAAAAACTAACCTTGATCCATAGCGTTTGGTGGAGAAATGAGACAGTCCGTTTGCGGTTTCATGGAGGAAAATGAGGAAAAAACGCTGTGGTCATGGGAAAATAAGACCTAGTTCTTTTTTAAAAAACTTTTTTTGATAGGTACCGCGTACGCGGTTTTTTAGGGTTTTATGAGCACGTACGCACTCACTTTCCTAAGAGCAGCGCATACACGCTCACTTTCCTAAAGACAGCGCGTACGTGGTATCTTTTTTAGGCTCGAGAACAACGGACCTCAGCGCGTACAGGATGATTTCAAATTTTAGAACTGCGTACGTGTTGCTTTTTCATGTTTTTTTGGGTGGTGTCCACTTTTCTGACCACCATCTTTGTGCACATACCCCTCCCTCTCTCACTTAATCTCTCTCTCCCTTGGATCTCTCCCTCTCTATCCATCCCGTCCTCCTCTCCCTTATATATCCCTCTCTTTCGATCAACCCCTCCCTTCCTCCCTCCATTTCTCCCACTTAATCTCTCTCTTAGTTCTCTCCCTCAACCCAGTCCTTCCTCCCTCTCACTTTGACTCTCTCTCTGTCTGGATCTCTCTATCCTTGGTATTTTCCTTTCTTTCCATCAACCACTCTCTTCCTCCCTCTATCTCTCTCTCCCTAGTATTTTCCTTTCTTTCTGTCATAAAGAGGGAGAGAGAGGTGAAGAGAGGGATGGAGGGAGGATGTGAGAGAGAGAGAGGGAGGAAGGTGGGTGTTAAGGGAGAGACTAGAGGGAGAGAAAATCCCAATGCAAGAGAGGGAGGAAGGGAAAGAGAGGTAGACACCTGAGAGAGAGAGAGAGGTAAGGATTGAGGAATGTAGGGAAAGAGGAGAGACCAGAGAGAGATAATGCTGATACGAGCATGCTGAATACTGAAATTTTACTATTTGAAATTTATATGAATACTTTAAAAACTAGAATCTACATTATAACTCCTAGAGATCTGGAACCACTCTCAAACATCCTGACAATATATACATAAAATATAACTTAAAGTATAAGTCTGACTTATACTTAAATGTTATATTTTATGTATATATCCGGAGAGAGAGGAAGTGAAAGAAAATGACAATTTGAAATTTCAAAATTCAAAATGCACTTTTCAAAATGTCAATGCATTTGGCGCTCGCTTTATTTGGTGTGTGCCCTATTTGGTGCGCGCCAAATGCTTTTGGCGTGCCCAAACCTTAGGCTCGGAACGCCAAGCCTATTGGTGCATTTTGGCGTGCCCAAACCTTAGGCTCGGCACGCCAAGCCTATTTGGCATGCACCAAATAGGGCCTTATTTGGCATGCACAAAAAGGGCTTGATGGGGGCCAAAAAGAAATTTGGCATCTTTTTGGTCCCCCATCTTGGTGCACTTGCCCAAAACTAAAATTTCTTCTTGTGGTAATAGTTTATTTGGGTATTGTTGACGTGGATGAAATCGCATCGCTGCAAACTCCATATGGCCAACGCAGAATAGAATGAACTCACTGAGTATCCTACCCTCTCTTGAAATAAGGGAATCCCTAATGCTATTTTCTACGATTTGATCAATGGGGATAACCTCAAGGTTTCTTTTGTCAGGTCTTGACTGCGGGATCTCTCAGTGGTTTGATGTGTTTTTTGCTGGAAACACAAGGGGGCTTACGTTTGATTGGCAATTCCATGTACGAATTCCCAGGGACTTCTTTTGGTTTTCTTTCAGGTGATGTTGGTTAATTTGAAGCTGATTTAGCAAGACTGCAGATTTCTAAAAAAAGGGGATAAAATTGGGAGGAAAGAAAGGAAGGGTAGGGAGAAAGAGAACTGTAAATGTTAACTAGGACAACAAATTTACCCAAGAAGACAGACACCTCCAGGAAACTAAATTAAGCATCATCAGTCATTTAGACACAATGTTTACATAAACTTAGTGCAATCTTCAAAGGAGAAACCAGATTTTCATATTACCAAATACCATATTAGAACTTCTACATTCATGATATGTATATATTTGATAATCGAACTGAATCATAAAATAGCCCAGATTAACCATGCAGAAAGGAAAAAGCAATCAGCTATCCTCTAATGGTATGGACTGTGAAGGTTCTATCAGATGCTTGGTAAGAACTGCTGTGCAAAATGAACAGACATAATTTAAAAGCTTTCTAATTTGAATGAAGAAGGAGACCATGCACTCACAAGGAAATTTGAAGGTAATTTTAATCCATTGTATTAATTCCTGCAAAATTTCTTCAGAGCTTTCGCAACAATTCAAGAACTTCCTCCTAAATGAGGGAAAACCAGTCCCCTTAAATAGGTTTCCAAAAATGGATGAATGGCCAAGATCTAATCTAAACAAGTGGCCCAGATTTATCCTTACAAAAAGAGGGACCCACACTCATAAATAGGGGGATAAATATCTACAACTACCCCAAAAGGAGCAATAACTACCAAAGGATAATTACAACTTTTGAAATAATCCAAAAAGGGGAGGTGCACAAAAAACTTTACAATATGTTGACCAAAAGTCAACTGTCACCTTTTTGGGACAAAAGTGCACTTTTTAAGACTTGGAGGGAAAAAGGCATTTTTGAGAAACTACTTTCTCTATCCTGGTTTCACATTCCTTTTGCAGAAACTGGTCTTCGCCATGCAGGTATTCTCGCCATAAATCACGACCTGCTGCTCGTTCCTCGCGGACATATTCCTGAAACTTGATGCATAATTGGAAGAGGGGATTAAAAGGCGGCATGGGAGGGTGGCGAATTTTGTATTGCATGCCTTCGAGATACTGGTCCACGTGCCTTAAACCGTCCTTCCAGCTGGAGCGATTACGCTCGAAGCACAATATGTCTGAATGGAACTGACCAGCAAAACTCAAGTCTTCGATGGAATAAGAAACCTTATCTGCTCCCAATCTTTCCTCCCAACCCGGTCGGATTACACTATCGGGCAGGTCATTTATCCACCCTGAAACCATTGATCGGAGGATGGTCTTGCCTAGTTCTTGCATGTTCCCCAGAATTGCCTCGCATGCGTCATTTTCTTTGTCAATAATTTCCTGGGCGTCGTTCTTCATGGTGACGGTCCAATACCATTCCTTGAGAACACTGATGCTATGGGGATTCAGGATGTCAGGCAGTGTGGGAATTTGTGTATGTGTCCAGAAAAGAGCTCTTAGGAGGGGAAGGGTAGAGGCCGTTACTTCATGCATGTGAAGGGATTCTCTCTTTACTTCCAACAGCCTGACTAGAGTGAGCTCTCGATGGAGAGCCATTTCCTTTACTTCTTTGAGGATCTGTTCTCCCTTTTTCTTGATGTCCTGCACCCATTCCTTAACGGCCTTTGCGGTATCCCGGATTCCTTCAAATTCAGTTGTGGTCCTCTGCGCCAATGCCATTGGGGGAATATGGGATTCAGAGGGGTTTTGTAGTGGCCGTAGGAGCTTATCGATGTATCCCTCGGCTTGTTCAGCACGGGCCCGATACATGTCCTTTTCAGCCGTGATTTCCTCGAGCTGTCTGAGTATGTTCTGCACTGAGTCCTTAAATTCCTCCTTTTCTTTCTCTTTTGTAGCTAGTCCGATGGGGACAGTCGTAATGCTATAATCTGCCAGGGTTATTTGATCTGCTGGCTTGTTTACGGTCGGGGTAGCAATACGAAGAGTGCGGTTCCTTTGCTCATCCTTGGTTATCTTAGAGTATGTTCTTGGTTTCTTCTTCCCTTTTGCTTTTGCTTGATCCTTTCGTGAGAAGATGTCCTCTAGATCAATGGGTGCCTTGGTGGCGGCCCTGCGCTGAGCTCTGGCGATCAGCCACTCTTGAGGCACTGTCTGAGTTGAGGATAGGGTTAAGTTAGCACCTTGTGCTCCCATGCTTTCAACCGGCTGATCACAAATTAGCAGCTGTCCCGCCACCGGAGGGGTGGAAGAAGGAGGAAGCTCCTTGTTTGCATCTGAGTTCTCCCCTATTTCACTGAATAATTGTCTGACATCTTCCTGTGATGGTGGCTCCTTGGTTCCTTCGAGCTCATGGATCTCGTCTGTTCTTTGTTCCCCTTCGACAGTTGAGTCGTCCTTGGCTGCATGGAGGAGTAGCAATTCGTGGCGGCTCTGCTGGGTAGGTTCATGCACTTCGATCCCCTGGGTGGATGGGATTTCTCCTTCCTCTATCTGGTCACCCGGCTTAGTCGGATTGGGGCCCTTTTGCTCGGTGTCCGGCATATCTGGAGCAGGAGAGTCATTGGCTTGGAATGCCTCTATGTCGCTCTGGGAAGGCGGAGCAGGTATGCAATCCAAATCTATGGCATCATCGGACGAACTGGGGTCCCTTGAAGATGAAGTGGTCTCTGGCCTTCTTATGGGAATCTTCTCCCTCGTTCTCTTGGACGTCCGAGTCCCTCTGCAAGCCTTAGCTTTCTTCCTTTTCTCTGGTTTTTCAGCTGATGTCCTTTCATCTTCGGAAGACTGAGAGTCGAAACTGCCCATCAGATGGTAAGTAAACTGGACCCCTTCATGGACTAGCCTCTCGATCTGGTGTTGTAACCACTGATCTGTGTATCTTGCCGGGGCCGCCATGACTGCTTCGAAATCCGTGATTGGGTCTTGAGACCAATCAACGCCTGGCAAGAGATGCCTTACTGCTTCGAATTCTCGGACTTGGAGGCAGTTCCCCGAGTCTGTGAGCTGATCCGGGACCCGACGGTACTCAAAGAGTCGCATTTGCTGCACACTCAATCTAGAATATTCCCGTCGCCTGACTTCGTAGTCATCGGAGCAATTTTTCCAGTAATCTTCAATTGACTCCTTTGCTCTGTAGCGCCTACCATAAGCCCTCTTTGCCAAATTGTCATGATCAAAACATTTTCTTGGAAAATGTTCCTGTAGGCCATAGGAGGCTAGCTCTGCAAGGGACTCTTCTGCTAGGGTGGGAGTTGTCAATTGGACATCATGGTTGCCTATGATCATTGCAAATGCGAATCCAGCTTGCTTGCTCTCTCGTAACAATATGCCGGCAGGGCGTGATTGTCTTGCCACCTCCATGAGGACTACTTTATCGGTTGGGTACCGCGGAAGTCGAAGGGGGGCACCTTCAAAGCCAGCAATTCGGATGTAGGAGAATCTTGGGAACTGAATAAACCAGGCCCCATACCTCTGCACTAAAATGGTAGCTTGCTCCGAGAGCCTTATGTGTAACCCTCCCTGCATTAGCCTGACTAGGCGCATTGTGAAGGCGTCGTTGACACGTTCATACTGTCCAACCGCGTAAGCCGGGCTGCTCTTTTCCCTTTGAGCTATATCCTGGTAGTGCAGCTGCGGGTAGCAATCATAAACCTTTACTTGACCAGGCCCATTCCCGATCTCACCTTTCATTATTAATCCTGGCAGTGGCTGATTCTTTGCGAACATATAGACCAAATAGGAGGTCATGGTGAAATACTTCTTTGTCTCAAGCTCAATTAACTGAGCGTGGATGTTATCACTTATGATCTGGGCCCAGTCAAACTTAGACTTTCCGGCAAAGACCTGTTCTGTAAAACAGAACATCCATTCTTCAAAGTAGTTGGACTTAGGAAGTCCCATGACTCGGCTAAGTAAGGTGACCATATCGCCATGTTCATTATGAAAGTCACTTCTGGGGGTCTTTTTCACAATCCTGGTGCTTGAAGGCCTTTTTTCTTTGAACCATTCTTCGTTAATCAGTGCCCTGCATCGGGCTGGGTTCATATCATACGCCCCCTGTGCCTCGTCCATTGTTGTAGCTATGGGATTATTTGGAAGGGGGATATCAAATGCATCACCGATAGCCTCAGGGGAGAAGTCGGCAATAGTGATATCTTCCAGAAGCACTAATCTGGACTTTGGCTCGTAATGCCGAGCAGCTTCCACTACTAATTCATAGTTCTGGATTGTTGGAGGAAAACCTGCTGCTTGGGCGATGCCACTTTCTAGCATTTGCCTAGGCCTGCCATATGCATTGGGCGAGAAGACCCGATCCCTGAAATCCTGAATATCAATGTGGCCAAGGTCGGTGTCACCAATGTTGTCCCAGATGCTCTGGACCTTTGACTCTCTTAACCCTCCTCTCTGATACTGATACTTCATTCTTTCAACTTTCCGTGGGACGTCTGATTTGGATGCTCGTGAGGTTTCTGCTGCAGCGGGTGTTTTTGATGATTCTGCCTCTGATTTAGGCATTTATCCTGCACAGCCAGACATGGATTACAAGGTGATACGAGAATGACGATGCGGGTTAGATAATAACAGAAGTGTTTCAACAGACCGAGATTAGTTTAAATATCATTCTGGGCTAACAATCTGATTAACTTCAACAGCATCATATTCCTGAAGATTTATGACTAAGCATTCGAATTTTTTGGATTAATTATAACAAAGGCAAAACATGAGAATTTTGAAAAGAGATGCAGTTTCCGGCCAAACCTTGGGAATGAGTCCTAAATTTTGGATGTTCGAATAATGGAGATGTAGACTCTAAGCATTTCAAATTTTGTGTATTTGCTTATTTGATTCACACATTTTAAATGACCGTACGCGATAAGGCGTACTTACCTGATTGGAGCGAATGATGGGTGATTGCCCGACCTTGTTGCGCGGGGCGAGCGGATGACCCTGCAAAATTTGAATCCCAACGGTTATCCTTCCTGTTTAAATTTTCGCGGTTTGGGAGATGAAAGAGGATTTATCAATTTCACATGGTTCTGTGCCTAGCAACCTGAATTTTAAATGGTTGATGGGAGGATGATGCAGTGTCTTACCTCCTTGTTTTCGGATTTAAGAGTTCCTTTCGAATTTTGAATTGTATCCTTTGAACTTTGACAAATTGGAGGTTTTCGAATCTAACCTTCGCGGGTTTGTTCGTCCTGGCCTCCGCGTTACACACTGTGCCTTCTGCGTTAAAGTTTTGCTTGCTTTTTGGACTTCGTTTTAAACTTTCACCTTGGAATTTCGGACGCTTAGGGTCCGAAAACGTTGTTCGCCTGACCTTGTTGAAGTTCGAACGCAGGGGTCCGAAATGCGTTTTGTTTGCACTGCGTTAAATCTTAACACTGCGTGTCGTTCGGAGCTTAGGGTCCGAAGTACGCATTTTAATGTCGCTTTTAAAACCTAACACTTTGCCTTTGTCATTCGGACGCGGGGGTCCGAAGTGTGCGTTTCGATATGCTTTAAAACCTTACACTTTGTCCCTTTTCGGAGCTTAGGGTCCGAAGTACGCATTTTAATATGTTTTGAAACCTTACTTTGTCTTTTTTCGGAGCTTAGGGTCCGAAGTACGCATTTTAATATCGCTTTTTAAAAGCTTAACACTTGGTCTTTTTCGGAGCTTAGGGTCCGAAGTGCGTTTTGATATTGCTTTTTAAAAGCTTAACACTTGGTCTTTTTCGGAGCTTAGGGTCCGAAGTGCGTTTTGATATCGCTTTTTAAAAGCTTAACACTTGGCCTTTTTCGGGGCTTAGGGTCCGAAGTGCGTTTTGATATCGCTTTTTAAAAGCTTAACACTTGGTCTTTTTCGGAGCTTAGGGTCCGAAGTGCGTTTTGATATCGCTTTTTAAAAGCTTAACACTTGGTCTTTTTCGGAGCTTAGGGTCCGAAGTGCGTTTTGATATCGCTTTTTAAAAGCTTAACACTTGGTCTTTTTCGGAGCTTAGGGTCCGAAGTGCGTTTTGATATCGCTTTTTAAAAGCTTAACACTTGGTCTTTTTCGGAGCTTAGGGTCCGAAGTGCGTTTTGATATCGCTTTTTTAAAACCTTAACACTTTGTCCTTTGAAATTCGAACGCGGGGGCCCGAAATGGGCTTTGTTGTGGTTGCTTTTAAAGCCTAACTCTCGCCTTCGTTGACATTCGGACGCGGGGGTCCGAAGTAGGCATTCGTCTGCGTTAAAACTTTATTTCGCCTTGGTTGACATTCGGACGCGGGGGTCCGAAATGGGCATTCGCCTGCGTTAAAACTCAACTTTCACTGAAGTTCGGACCTAAGGTCTGAAATGGATGGGTAGTGTTATGTTTTAAAAATTTTAATTTTGGAAATTTCGGACCTAGGGTCCGAAATGCGATTGCCACCTTATGCTTTCAAAATTTTGAATTTTCACCTTCGGACGCTTAAATCCAAAAGGGGGAGCGCATAACGTTTCCCTTTTACCTCAACTTGACTTTCGCCAAGTTCGGACCTGGGGTCCGAAATGTTTGCATTACGTTAAGCTTTGAAATTTTGGAACAAACTTTCGGTATTTACGCCCGAAAGCCAGATCAGTCAAGAGGACTCATTGGTTCATTACTCCAACGTCGATCAGCTTACGAACTGATCACGAACTCGCTCGAGGAGACACGAGAAACTCTGCTTCGATTCTCGGGATGACGATCAAAAAACTCAAAACTGGAAAGGGGGACCCTGTCGGTGACAGGGGGCGTGTGCAACGCACAACAAATGGCGACTCTGTTGGAGAAATGCTCCCAGTCATTTCGGGAACGCAAGTTCGGATCGAACCTAGAATCTCTGGTTAACCACCACGACTGAGAGGAGAGAAGGAGAAGAATCTTTCAAAATAAGATAATGTGAATAGTCAAATCAAATCGCATGAAGGTCGGATCAACTAGTGTGTGCAAATGGAGTTCATTCCAGCCTAGAAAAAGTTGTGGCATCAATGTTTCACTGTGTCGAGATGTCCAACGGGCTAGTACTCCAAAAGCAACCTGGATAGAGCCCCGCTGCCAGCGAGCGTCTATAGCCCCGGCGGAGTTATCGCCTGTTAGCTCACAGAGATTGCTCTATTTCCGGCAAGAAGGTTTTACCCCATTTTTGTTTTATACCGGCAGAGATGCCTGCATTCCCTTTTGCCAATTTTACGCTTAACGCTTGATTTCAGAGCGCTTGATCAGTTTTCTTTTCTTTTCTCTCTTCTTTTTCTCTTTTTTTGGCATAGTAGGCAGTGAAGCCTACGCGGGATTGAGCGTAACAGTGGTCGCTGAAGTGTAGCCATGGACCTTTCATTGATATAGCGTCCCTTTGATTAGCAACTGATTGTATGCAATTTTTTATGTGTATCTGTGCAGTAATCGCGATATTGTGGATAGGTTTTGACTAGGACAAAATTTTGTAGAGAAAGGTCGTCTAGATCTAACCGGACGGATCATGGGGTGCTCCATTAATCAAAAGTCTTCCCGAGCTTGGATTCCAAAAACAGATGGTAACAGTAATCTGGCGTCGCACCAGCGTTTGTACATGGCGAAGGCCTCCTTCGAGAAAATGACAGGGGTCCCAAAACGGAGCAGGAAAACAGGAAACTAAGCTAAGACAAGAAAGGAAAACGGAGCCACTATTCACAATGAGAAAGGCTTGGGGAAGCCTATGGCTGGAAATAATGCTTGAGGAATTGACCATTCACGGGCAAGGGAACGTCCTCGCCTGTTAGGGTCCTGAGTCGGAATGCATTCTCTCCCAAAATTTCTGAAATTTGAAAAGGACCGAGCCACAGATTATCAAACTTGTCGTGCTCTCCCTTTCTTTCATGAGCTTTGTCCCAACAAAGAACAAGATCGGAAATGCGAAAGGCCTTTACTTTTGCCCGTCTGTCGAACCAACGCTTGACTACTTCTTGGTGTTTGGCAAAATTATTTATAGCGTCGTCTCTTTTTTCATCTAAGTATAATAGCTGGGACAACCTGGCTTCCGCAGCATTATCGATTCCTAGGTATTCGCTCATGAACTGCAAAGTTGGTATTCTCAATTGTATCGGGAAGATGGGGTCAAGACCATATACTAAGTGGTATGGAGAAGTTCCAATGGCGGCCTTGCATCGGGTACGGTCTGCCCAAAGGGCAAATCGGAGTTGGGTATGCCAATCTCTCGGGTTCTTGTCTAGGAGTCTCTTAATCACACTCAGGAGGTTTTTGTTTGTGGATTCCGCTAAACCATTACCTTGGGGATAGTAATTAGACGAAAATTTTAAAGTGATCCCGTAATTGAAGGCCCAATTTGAAAATTTTAATGACGTGAAAGCAGAACCATTATCACAGACTAGAGCATGAGGACAGCCAAAACGTGTAATAATATTCTCCTCTAAAAATTTAATAACAGCATCAGCATTGCATTGTTTCAACGATTGAGCTTCAGACCACCTTGTACAATAATCAGAAGCGGTTAGAATGTACCTGTGTTGCGCAGAGGAGGGTGGGTTGATTGTACCTATGAAGTCGAGCGCCCATTGGCCAAATGGTCTTACCTCTATGACTGGTTGGAGTGGCATAGCTGGGGTGCGCTCCCTTGCTGCGGATACTTGGCACACATGACATTTCTTTACATGTTCGTGGGTGTCTCGGAATAAGGCAGGCCAATAATAGCCTGCCCTGAGGATTTGGTGAGCCGTTGCTAGGCCTGATCCGTGGCCGGTTCCGAACTTGGTATGGAACTGCTCTATAATCTGGCGTGCTTCATCCTCATTTACGCACCTCAGGTAAATGCCCTCATGATTCCTGCGGTATAAGACGGCACCTTGCAGCATGAAACGGCTACTCTTCATCCTTAGTGCCCTTTTCTGCACTGGGTTGAGGTGTGATGGGCATTTCTGATTAAGAAGGTAGAAAATTATGTCATCATACCACCTGTCTGGGGAGACCTGTTCAATCAGATACTGTTGATGTACGATTCCTGAGCATTCAGACGCGAGGGTTTGTGTCAAGGCCTGACCTCGCACTAGCTTCATAGGCTGGATTTCAATGTCATATTCCTGGATGATGGTCACCCATTTGCCTCTCCTTTCGCCTAGCTCATTTTGCATCAATAATGTCTTCACTGCGACATCTGGTACTATGGCATATATCTTACTCCTAAGTATATAATGCCGGAACTTCCTGATGGCTTTGACTAGCGCATAGGCCTGCTTTTCAATGTTTGGGTATCTTAGTTCAGCCTCCTTCAACGGAGTACTCATGAATGCTATCGGGTGCTCACCCTTTTCCTCCCTTCGCTGAGTTAAGATTGCTGCACAGGTGTGCTCGGAGGCGAAGGAATAAATGTAAAACGGCCTTAGGTAGTCAGGGCTTACCAGAACCGGCGCTTGGACGATTGCTTGCTTGATCTCTTCGAACGCCCTTTTGGTTATTGGGGTCCATTCTATCTTGGCGTCCTTTTTCAACATATCGTTGAGAGGGCGAACTATTTCGGCAAACCCAGTTATGAATTTCCTAACAAAATTTATCTTTCCGAAATATGACTTAAGTTCCTTTTTACTTGCAGGGAGACTGATTTGCAGTATGGCCTTGATCCTATCAGGGTCAATTGCTATGCCCTTTTCTGAGATAACATGGCCGAGGAGCTTACCTTCGGTCACCCCGAACATACATTTCCTTGGGTTTAAAGATATCCCGAATCGACGACAGCGCTGGAAAACCTTTCGTAAGTCATTCACATGATCTACCCTTTGCTTGGAGAAAACGGTCAAGTCGTCCATATAGACGATGATGCAGCGACCTACAAGGTCTTTGAATGCAATGTCCATGGCGCGTTGAAATGTAGCCCCTGCGTTGATCAAACCAAAGGGCATTCTCCGATAAGCAAATATCCCCCACTTAGTGGTAAATGCAGTCTTAAGTCGGTCCTCGTATTCGACCATTACTTGGTTGTACCCGGAGTAACCGTCCAAGAAGGACATCATCTGGGATCCGTTGACTGTTTGCAGGACTTCATCAAGGGAGGGCAGCGGGTAGTTATCCTTTTCTGATGCTCTGTTTAGATTACGGAAATCGACACACAGTCGGATTTCCCCGTTCTTCTTTCTTACTGGGACTAGATTAGCGACCCAGGTAGAATGTCGTACTGGAAAGACGATGCGAGCAGCCAGCAACTTCTTTACCTCTTGATATATTAATGGTTCGAGGAGGGCATTCACTGGACGCTGTTTCTGCCTGAAAGGTTTTGAATCTGGCTTGAGGGGTATGGTATGATTTATTACAGATGTATCATAGGTTTTGAGATCCTCATACCCCCAAGCGATGATATCTGGGAATTCCCTCATATTTTTGAGGATTCCGTCTCTTTCTTGGGGCGTACACACTTTGCCAATCAGCACGTTCTTTTGATTTTCTTGTGTGCCGATATTGATTTTATCACAGGCGCCTCCTTCTGCAGTGCCCTCTTTGCGAGACTTAAGCTGGTCCCAGTCGAAAATTCGTTCTAACTGCACCATACCTTTGGGAATCGTATTTGTTCTGAGATTCAAGACCCCCTCTATGTCAATCTCGGCTTCTTGGGGTTCTTCCTCATCTATGATCTGAGTTGCAAACACATCTGAGCTTGTAATGAAGTCGATGATGTGTTTGTCATCATTGAACACCTGAAAATTGGTAATGTTGTCTGGGACTGATGGAACTGAGGCTAACTCTACTATAAATTTCTTCAAACTTTGCATTGATAGTGGCTCAAGCGTGCTTGCGGCCTGGGCCAACGAATCAGCGACCTGGTTTTGTGACCTGAATATGGTCTTGATGTTAAAAGCATCGAAGCTTTCCATTATGTCCCACACGCGATTACGGTAAAGGCTGAGTCTCTTGTCGTGGCAGGTGTATTGTCTTCGAACTTGCCTGACTACTACTTCGGAATCTCCGAAACAATGCAGGATCTGGGCTCCCTTTTTAGTGGCTAATAGCAAACCGTGAATTAAAGACTCGTATTCTGCTATATTGTTGGTGCAGTGAAACTGTAGCCTGTAGGAAGCTAAATAGGTTTCACCAGTGGGGCTTATCAGTTCTACCCCTGCTCCAGCCCCTCTCTTGGATTTAGAGCCATCGAACCTTAAGGTCCAAGTCTGATTTGGGCTGGTAACCTTGCTGGTTGCGGTTGCCGGACCTGTAATTCCATACTTTTGCCGCTCAGGGGGTGTGGTGGCTTCCGGTCTGAGAGTATGAGTTTGTAGCACCTCTGAATGTCTCTTGCATGCCTGACTCAACGCTGCCCTGCATAGTGAACAAGTTGTTTCTGAATGGGCAGCATTGTGAACTCTGCACCAACTGGTTAGGAGCAAATTTGCAATAGAATCTTGATAGTTGAGCTGGGACGCTGGTCTTTCACATTTGCAGAAGAATTCCCTGAGGCTGCCAAATAACTCACCTTCTTCTGGCGATGGGGCCTCCTTATCATAACTCTCTGCAATCTGTCCAAAATTTTGGACTGGGTTTGAGCATTGTACCAATAAGACTTCGTTCATTGACCCGACGTCTGCCCTATATGTGCCCAGGTCTGATTCTAAGAATAGGGTTTCATTAGCCTGATTATATTCCGTAATCATCAGCTTGAGCCGAGGTTCGGACTCGATCCGGATCTGATTTGCTACCCCTCTCCATGGTAGCCACATGTGGGTGAAACTAGAATGCAGCCAGCCGTTCAGGACGCGGGTCCAATCTCGACTGAGTAACATGCCATAGGCCCCTGGGATGTCCACCACTTGAATGTCGATGTACATCTGAATACGTGGATCAGCTATTAGTTGCATGTGTATGTTGTTTAGCTCGCCCACTACAGTTACTTCAGATTTGTCCAACTGGGTAACCTTTTGGTTAGTCTTGGTGGGGGTCAAGCCTAAAGCACTACATACTGACAAGGGCATAACATTTGCTGAAGCCACCGAGTCAATGAGGCAATTGTGCAAGTTCTTACCAAAGATTCGGAGAGTTAACAGAAAGGGGGGGGGTTCCAGCTTTTCGGTGAACAAGCTTATTGTAGGCTCCGATGGTAAGGTATCATTATTCATGATTGAGATATCCTGAGTCCTTCCCCGTGCACGTGCTCCAAAGCCAGCCTCCATAGGTTGATCATTTTGGAACTCAGGTGGTGCAGCATAATTCACTGTCGCACCCCTGGGAGTTGTTGGTCCTCTCACCTCACCAGTGATCTTCTGGGGTTGTCCTTGTACTATCCTTTGTCTGGAGTGATCGTCCATCCCTTTGGACTGAGTCGGTGTGGGTTCCTTAAGGCTATTCAAGACCATGTCCCTAACTTCAGAGACTTTCATTAGTTCAAAAAAAGGTAAGTTGACTTTCATCCTTTTGAATTCGTCTGCCACCAATTGGCCTAGCTTAGCAATCTCTATATTGCTGGACGACCTATCACTGGAGCCTGGATTTGTGACAGTAATTGGCTGGTTCTACGGGACGAGCATTCTTGGCTGGGGGGGGGTCTTCTGGGGCTGCCCTTGGCTTGCGTACTGTTGTGATGCCTTTGGATAACTTGGGTTATTACTAGCATTCTGATCTGGAGGGACCTGGATGTCTTTGGGAGGTGTGGAAGTGGTGTAGGGGCTGCCGTTGCTGTTCTGGTTGTTATTGTTGTAATACCCCCGATTTGCGCGCTGGTACTGCTGAAATGCATTCACATCGACGGGCTGATTCGGGTCGGCCACCTCGTTTTCATCCTGATTGGGGAAGAAAAATGGGGGAATGTAGGTTTCTAGAACAAGCGCAGTGTCATACCTTGGTGATGGCACTATTTCAAATCCAGAGGGAGGGAGCACTGGTTGAGGTATTGTGTTTTCCACCTCCCGCTGGAATATGCTGGCAGCAACCTGAAATTCATCGCATTGTAACTCTGAGTGCTGGTTAGTGTTGTGTAACCTGCACCAGTTAGAATGTGCTACCTCTGCCAAAAATACCGTATCCGTTGGCCTGTTTTCTGATGCTGGCGGATTGTCGAGCGGAGTAGGCACTCCTCCATTGTTGGGACGGGTGTTCCATGTCCTTGCGGGTCTTTGATATCCTTGATTCTGATATTGGCCCTGGTGTTGGTTCCTCTGATTACTTTGCAACTGATTATTCTGATTTCGCAGATGAGTAACTTCAGAGGACAGCCTTTTCATTTGGTCAGTCAGTTCCCGCGTCTCATCCTTCTCCTCTTGGGTTCTTGATGACACAGTGGTATTTTGCAGATAGATAGGCTGCTTAGGGAGGATTTGGGCTATAGGTGGTCCTAGATGCAGTACCAGTTGACTGGTGAGCTGCTGAGGCTGATATGCCGGTTGCGGGATTGGGTTTAAAATGGGCGTTTGGTGGGCCAAAGCTTGAGTGATTCCCTGGAGTTGGCTGGATGCAGCAGGGGGTCCTAATTGCATCAAGGGCCCGGCGATATTTTGGCCTAGCCCCTTACTAATTTCCATAGCCTTAGCATAGGCCTCGGTCAGTGTAGTCGGCGCAGGATGTGATTGTCGGACGAACATGGCTGTTAAATAATCCAATGCTGAATAGTAGATTTCTCTTGCCGAAGCGTCACTCACCACATACGGATCCTGTAATCGGGTGAAGGCCTTATGGAACCTGTTGTTGAAAGAACTTATAGGCTCGTGTTCTTGTCTCTTGACTTCCACAAATTGCCTGTACAGCTCCGTGGGGGTTATAGGGATGCCATATTTTCCTGTGAAGGCTGCCTTCAACTTTTCCCAAGAGTCGATAGAGGATACTGGTAAATGTATGAACCAGTAAAATGCGTCTTCACCCAATGAATAAGGAAAAAGCCTGCATGCAACATCCGCGTATTCAATTCGCCTATTGCGCAATGCATCCTCAAATATTTTGATATGCTCTTCCGCTGTCCTGTTTGGGTCATTTGGATGAAAAACGGAACAGAATCTGTCCGGGCTCTTGGGCATATCATGGTAAGCTGGGAAAATCAGCGGTGATGGGTTGTCTACCAACCATGTGGCACCATTTGGAGCAGGTGGATTGTGCGCCATCTGTGGCTGAGTTATCTGTGTTGTAGTAGGAACTAGATTTGTAACCACTGGAACCGTAAAAACTGAACTCCCTGGAACGGCGGACTGCTGATTCGCCGAGATGGACTCACTAGGGTCTGAAGGCTGGCGATAACCCTTGCGTCTGTAGAACTGAAAACCAGTAAATCTCTCCCGTTTTGGGCTTGATTTTTGGACTCTTTCGAACCTTTTAGGAGAAAAAGACCCAATTCGTTCCAGCGTGAGTTGTCTTGGGAGTTGATCTGGTGGATGTGGTGCGGATCCTTCTCTGGCTGAGGAGGGTAGGATCTTCCTCTGACTTCCAAGCCAGGGAGTGTAACTTAATCCACAATGTATGACTGATTCAGCCCCTGATCTAGCTGTTCAAGGGGAAGGTTGCGTGAGTGTTCACAGGGCAACACCATGCTGCATCTTGAGCTGCCTTCCTAGCATCTGTTGCACGCAAGAAGCGATAAAAGCTGATTCTGCGTCTTCCTTTCTGCGAGTAGTCTGATATGATCTTTGAGCTAGACTGCTCGTAGCCCTCCTTCTAGTGCCAATTTTGTTGACGTGGATGAAATCGCATCGCTGCAAACTCCATATGGCCAACGCAGAATAGAATGAACTCACTGAGTATCCTACCCTCTCTTGAAATAAGGGAATCCCTAATGCTATTTTCTACGATTTGATCAATGGGGATAACCTCAAGGTTTCTTTTGTCAGGTCTTGACTGTGGGATCTCTCAGTGGTTTGATGTGTTTTTTGCTGGAAACACAAGGGGGCTTACGTTTGATTGGCAATTCCATGTACGAATTCCCAGGGACTTCTTTTGGTTTTCTTTCAGGTGATGTTGGTTAATTTGAAGCTGATTTAGCAAGACTGCAGATTTCTAAAAAAAGGGGATAAAATTGGGAGGAAAGAAAGGAAGGGTAGGGAGAAAGAGAACTGTAAATGTTAACTAGGACAACAGATTTACCCAAGCAGACAGACACCTCCAAGAAACTAAATTAAGCATCATCAGTCATTTAGACACAATGTTTGCATAAACTTAGTGCAATCTTCAAAGGAGAAACCAGATTTTCATATTACCAAATACCATATTAGAACTTCTACATTCATGATATGTATATATTTGATAATCGAACTGAATCATAAAATAGCCCAGATTAACCATGCAGAAAGGAAAAAGCAATCAGCTATCCTCTAATGGTATGGACTGTGAAGGTTCTATCAGATGCTTGGTAAGAACTGCTGTGCAAAATGAACAGACATAATTTAAAAGCTTTCTAATTTGAATGAAGAAGGAGACCATGCACTCACAAGGAAATTTGAAGGTAATTTTAATCCATTGTATTAATTCCTGCAAAATTTCTTCAGAGCTTTCGCAACAATTCAAGAACTTCCTCCTAAATGAGGGAAAACCAGTCCCCTTAAATAGGTTTCCAAAAATGGATGAATGGCCAAGATCTAATCTAAACAAGTGGCCCAGATTCATCCTTACAAAAAGAGGGACCCACACTCATAAATAGGGGGATAAATATCTACAACTACCCCAAAAGGAGCAATAACTACCAAAGGATAATTACAACTTTTGAAATAATCCAAAAAGGGGAGGTGCACAAAAAACTTTACAATATGTTGACCAAAAGTCAACTGTCACCTTTTTGGGACAAAAGTGCACTTTTTAAGACTTGGAGGGAAAAAGGCATTTTTGAGAAACTACTTTCTCTATCCTGGTTTCACATTCCTTTTGCAGAAACTGGTCTTCGCCATGCAGGTATTCTCGCCATAAATCACGACCTGCTGCTCGTTCCTCGCGGACATATTCCTGAAACTTGATGCATAATTGGAAGAGGGGATTAAAAGGCGGCATGGGAGGGTGGCGAATTTTGTATTGCATGCCTTCGAGATACTGGTCCACGTGCCTTAAACCGTCCTTCCAGCTGGAGCGATTACGCTCGAAGCACAATATGTCTGAATGGAACTGACCAGCAAAACTCAAGTCTTCGATGGAATAAGAAACCTTATCTGCTCCCAATCTTTCCTCCCAATCCGGCCGGATTACACTGTCGGACAGGTCATTTATCCACCCTGAAACCATTGATCGGAGGATGGTCTTGCCTAGTTCTTGCATGTTCCCCAGAATTGCCTCGCATGCGTCATTTTCTTTGTCAATAATTTCCTGGGCGTCGTTCTTCATGGTGACGGTCCAATACCATTCCTTGAGAACACTGATGCTATGGGGATTCAGGATGTCAGGCAGTGTGGGAATTTGTGTATGTGTCAAGAAAAGAGCTCTTAGGAGGGGAAGGGTAGAGGCCGTTACTTCATGCATGTGAAGGGATTCTCTCTTTACTTCCAACAGCCTGACTAGAGTGAGCTCTCGATGGAGAGCCATTTCCTTTACTTCTTTGAGGATCTGTTCTCCCTTTTTCTTGATGTCCTGCACCCATTCCTTAACGGCCTTTGCGGTATCCCGGATTCCTTCAAATTCAGTTGTGGTCCTCTGCGCCAATGCCATTGGGGGAATATGGGATTCAGAGGGGTTGTGTAGTGGCCGTAGGAGCTTATCGATGTATCCCTCGGCTTGTTCAGCACGGGCCTGATACATGTCCTTTTCAGCCGTGATTTCCTCGAGCTGTCTGAGTATGTTCTGCACTGAGTCCTTAAATTCCTCCTTTTCTTGCTCTTTTGTAGCTTGTCCGATGGGGACAGTTGTAATGCTATAATCTGCCAGGGTTATTTGATCTGCTGGCTTGTTTACGGGCGGGGTAGCAATACGAAGAGTGCGGTTCCTTTGCTCATCCTTGGTTATCTTAGAGTATGTTCTTGGTTTCTTCTTCCCTTTTGCTTTTGCTTGATCCATTCGTGAGAAGATGTCCTCTAGATCAATGGGTGCCTTGGTGGCGGCCCTGCGCTGAGCTCTGGCGATCAGCCACTCTTGAGGCACTGTCTGAGTTGAGGATAGGGTTAAGTTAGCACCTTGTGCTCCCATGCTTTCAACCGGCTGATCACAAATTAGCAGCTGTCCCGCCACCGGAGGGGTGGAAGAAGGAGGAAGCTCCTTGTTTGCATCTGAGTTCTCCCCTATTTCACTGAATAATTGTTTGACATCTTCCTGTGATGGTGGCTCCTTGGTTCCTTCGAGCTCATGGATCTCGTCTGTTCTTTGTTCCCCTTCGACAGTTGAGTCGTCCTTGGCTGCATGGAGGAGTAGCAATTCGTGGCGGCTCTGCTGGGTAGGTTCATGCACTTCGATCCCCTGGGTGGATGGGATTTCTCCTTCCTCTATCTGGTCACCCGGCTTAGTCGGATTGGGGCCCTTTTGCTCGGTGTCCGGCATATCTGGAGCAGGAGAGTCATTGGCTTGGAATGCCTCTATGTCGCTCTGGGAAGGCGGAGCAGGTATGCAATCCAAATCTATGGCATCATCGGACGAACTGGGGTCCCTTGAAGATGAAGTGGTCTCTGGCCTTCTTATGGGAATCTTCTCCCTCGTTCTCTTGGACGTCCGAGTCCCTCTGCAAGCCTTAGCTTTCTTCCTTTTCTCTGGTTTTTCAGCTGATGTCCTTTCATCTTCGGAAGACTGAGAGTCGAAACTGCCCATCAGATGGTAAGTAAACTGGACCCCTTCATGGACTAGCCTCTCGATTTGGTGTTGTAACCACTGATCTGTGTATCTTGCCGGGGCCGCCATGACTGCTTCGAAATCCGTGATTGGGTCTTGAGACCAATCAACGCCTGGCAAGAGATGCCTTACTGCTTCGAATTCTCGGACTTGGAGGCAGTTCCCCGAGTCTGTGAGCTGATCCGGGACCCGACGGTACTCAAAGAGTCGCATTTGCTGCACACTCAATCTAGAATATTCCCGTCGCCTGACTTCGTAGTCATCGGAGCAATTTTTCCAGTAATCTTCAATTGACTCCTTTGCTCTGTAGCGCCTACCGTAAGCCCTCTTTGCCAAATTGTCATGATCAAAACATTTTCTTGGAAAATGTTCCTGTAGGCCATAGGAGGCTAGCTCTGCAAGGGACTCTTCTGCTAGGGTGGGAGTTGTCAATTGGACATCATGGTTGCCTATGATCATTGGAAATGCGAATCCAGCTTGCTTGCTCTCTCGTAACAATATGCCGGCAGGGCGTGATTGTCTTGCCACCTCCATGAGGACTACTTTATCGGTTGGGTACCGCGGAAGTCGAAGGGGGGCACCTTCAAAGCCAGCAATTCGGATGTAGGAGAATCTTGGGAACTGAATAAACCAGGCCCCATACCTCTGCACTAAAATGGTAGCTTGCTCCGAGAGCCTTATGTGTAACCCTCCCTGCATTAGCCTGACTAGGCGCATTGTGAAGGCGTCGTTGACACGTTCGTACTGTCCAACCGCGTAAGCCGGGCTGCTCTTTTCCCTTTGAGCTATATCCTGGTAGTGCAGCTGCGGGTAGCAATCATAAACCTTTACCTGACCAGGCCCATTCCCGATCTCACCTTTCATTATTAATCCTGGCAGTGGCTGATTCTTTGCGAACATATAGACCAAATAGGAGGTCATGGTGAAATACTTCTTTGTCTCAAGCTCAATTAACTGAGCGTGGATGTTATCACTTATGATCTGGGCCCAGTCAAACTTAGACTTTCCGGCAAAGACCTGTTCTGTAAAACAGAACATCCATTCTTCAAAGTAGTTGGACTTAGGAAGTCCCATGACTCGGCTAAGTAAGGTGACCATATCGCCATGTTCATTATGAAAGTCACTTCTGGGGGTCTTTTTCACAATCCTGGTGCTTGAAGGCCTTTTTTCTTTGAACCATTCTTCGTTAATCAGTGCCCTGCATCGGGCTGGGTTCATATCATACGCCCCCTGTGCCTCGTCCATTGTTGTAGCTATGGGATTATTTGGAAAGGGGATATCAAATGCATCACCGATAGCCTCAGGGGAGAAGTCGGCAATAGTGATATCTTCCAGAAGCACTAATCTGGACTTTGGCTCGTAATGCCGAGCAGCTTCCACTACTAATTCATAGTTCTGGATTGCTGGAGGAAAACCTGCTGCTTGGGCGATGCCACTTTCCAGCATTTGCCTAGGCCTGCCATATGCATTGGGCGAGAAGACTCGATCCCTGAAATCCTGAATATCAATGTGGCCAAGGTCGGTGTCACCAATGTTGTCCCAGATGCTCTGGACCTTTGACTCTCTTAACCCTCCTCTCTGATACTGATACTTCATTCTTTCAACTTTCCGTGGGACGTCTGATTTGGATGCTCGTGAGGTTTCTGCTGCAGCGGGTGTTTTTGATGATTCTGCCTCTGATTTAGGCATTTATCCTGCACAGCCAGACATGGATTACAAGGTGATACGAGAATGACGATGCGGGTTAGATAATAACAGAAGTGTTTCAACAGACCGAGATTAGTTTAAATATCATTCTGGGCTAACAATCTGATTAACTTCAACAACATCATATTCCTGAAGATTTATGACTAAGCATTCTTACTCTCGAATTTTTTGGATTAATTATAACAAAGGCAAAACATGAGAATTTTGAAAAGAGATGCAGTTTCCGGCCAAACCTTGGGAATGAGTCCTAAATTTTGGATGTTCAAATAACGGAGATGCAGACTCTAAGCATTTCAAATTTTGCGTATTTGCTTATTTGATTCACACATTTTAAATGACCGTACGCGATAAGGCGTACTTACCTGATTGGAGCGAATGATGGGTGATTGCCTGACCTTGTTGCGCGGGGCGAGCGGATGACCCTGCAAAATTTGAATCCCAACGGTTATCCTTCCTGTTTAAATTTTCGCGGTTTGGGAGATGAAAGAGGATTTATCAATTTCACATGGTTTTGTGCCTAGCAACCTGAATTTTAAATGGTTGATGGGAGGATGATGCAGTGTCTTACCTCCTTGTTTTCGGATTTAAGAGTTCCTTTCGAATTTTGAATTGTATCCTTTGAACTTTGACAAATTGGAGGTTTTCGAATCTAACCTTCGCGGGTTTGTTCGTCTTGGCCTCCGCGTTACACACTGTGCCTTCTGCGTTAAAGTTTTGCTTGCTTTTTGGACTTCGTTTTAAACTTTCACCTTGGAATTTCGGACGCTTAGGGTCTGGAAACGTTGTTCACCTGACCTTGTTGAAGTTCGAATGTAGGGGTCCGAAATGCGTTTTGTTTGCACTGCGTTAAATCTTAACACTGCGTGTCATTCGGAGCTTAGGGTCCGAAGTACGCATTTTAATGTCGCTTTTAAAACCTAACACTTTGCCTTTGTCATTCGGACGCGGGGGTCCGAAGTGTGCGTTTCGATATGCTTTAAAACCTTACACTTTGTCCCTTTTCGGAGCTTAGGGTCCGAAGTACGCATTTTAATATGTTTTGAAACCTTACTTTGTCTTTTTTCGGAGCTTAGGGTCCGAAGTACGCATTTTAATATCGCTTTTTAAAAGCTTAACACTTGGTCTTTTTCGGAGCTTAGGGTCCGAAGTGCGTTTTGATATCGCTTTTTAAAAGCTTAACACTTGGTCTTTTTCGGAGCTTAGGGTCCGAAGTGCGTTTTGATATCGCTTTTTAAAAGCTTAACACTTGGTCTTTTTCGGAGCTTAGGGTCCGAAGTGCGTTTTGATATCGCTTTTTAAAAGCTTAACACTTGGTCTTTTTCGGAGCTTAGGGTCCGAAGTGCGTTTTGATATCGCTTTTTAAAAGCTTAACACTTGGTCTTTTTCGGAGCTTAGGGTCCGAAGTGCGTTTTGATATCGCTTTTTAAAAGCTTAACACTTGGTCTTTTTCGGAGCTTAGGGTCCGAAGTGCGTTTTGATATCGCTTTTTAAAAGCTTAACACTTGGTCTTTTTCAGAGCTTAGGGTCCGAAGTGCGTTTTGATATCGCTTTTTTAAAACCTTTACACTTTGTCCTTTGAAATTCGGACGTGGGGGCCCGAAATCGGCTTTGTTGTGGTTTCTTTTAAAGCCTAACTCTCGCCTTCGTTGACATTCGGACGCGGGGGTCCGAAGTAGGCATTCGCCTGCGTTAAAACTTTATTTCGCCTTGGTTGACATTTGGACGCGGGGGTCCGAAATGGGCATTCGCCTGCGTTAAAACTCAACTTTCACTGAAGTTCGGACCTAAGGTCCGAAATGGATGGGTAGTGTTATGTTTTAAAAATTTTAATTTTGGAAATTTCGGACCTAGGGTCCGAAATGCGATTGCCACCTTATGCTTTCAAAATTTTGAATTTTCACCTTCGGACGCTTAAATCCAAAAGGGGGAGCGCATAACGTTTCCCTTTTACCTCAACTTGACTTTCGCCAAGTTCGGACCTGGGGTCCGAAATGTTTGCATTACGTTAAGCTTTGAAATTTTGGAACAAACTTTCGGTATTTACGCCCGAAAGCCAAATCAGTCAAGAGGACTCATTGGTTCATTACTCCAACGTCGATCAGCTTACGAACTGATCACGAACTCGCTCGAGGAGACACGAGAAACTCTGCTTCGATTCTCGGGATGACGATCAAAAAACTCAAAACTGGAAAGGGGGACCCTGTCGGCGACAGGGGGCGTGTGCAACGCACAACAGGTATCTAATATTCAATAACCTTAGAAGAAAGTCAATGAGGCTAAATGATTTAAATCCTTGATTTCATTACATAGGAGTAGTAAATAATGTTATAATTTAATATTATCTAAGATTTAAGACCTTGATTAGGCACAATTTTGTTGGATTAAGTATTGGGTGCTTATTTTTGGTGAGCCAAGGCCATGCACCACTCGTCTTCCCTTTCAAATTTCCTTATTGGGTAAACATGATTTGTTCCATTTCCTTATCTCTCATGGCAATGGAAAATTGTTAATGCTTTACACTTATTGGGCCTAGTGGGAACAACTTGCGTAGGTTTTAAAAGTGTTGTTTGTTTACACGCTATTTGTGTTCTTCAGCTATAAAATATTTGCAAACACAAATACATGGTAAGTACCTCTTTATTTTTATTAGCATATTAAGTTGATATGATAGAATATAGTATAAAGGAAAATTTACAAACTAATGATAGATATAAAATTGCTTGTTAGATAGAAGTGACTATAAATTTAATTCTTTTAGAATTACACAAGTATGATGATTTTTTTGGTTGTTAAAGCAATTTCAAGACATCATCTTTTAGGTGAATCCAACTTGAGGGAAAATACATTAATCTCACATCTCATTAGTTCTTGTTGCAAGCTATTATTTATTTGCTATACCTTTTGACCAATTTTTATTTTAAAATTAAGAGTTGATTTTAATTGTTTGCAATAGTAATCTTGCTCTTTTTGTATTCTAGATTCAATGGATAACATATTTATCATCTCTCCCTTTAAATAGATCACAACATGTTATGGAAGCATACATCTATTCTAGAAGCCTTGTTTGGCTAAGTGACCAAAAGTAGGGAATCCATCCTATCAAAGTCACCTAGGGGATTAGATCTAATCTAACCACATCTAGAATTTGAACCTTAGTGGATGGTATCACACACCATTATCGTTGTTGATTAGGCTTAGTGCCTTTGGTATCTTTCTTGATATTATAACTTTATTGGCTATGGATTGGTAACAAAGATCTCTTCTCCTTAAATCATGCAAAGATATATCCCTATCTAATGGTCTTCTAATAGGGATACCATTGGACTTATGATTCTCCCCCAACACTCACTCAACCACCACACCTCTTTATATCCTCTTATAGAGCAACTACTCCTATGGGGCATCCATTCTTCTTCCTTATCTCCCCATCTATACTCCTCTAGCTTGTGATTCTCCCACTAGCTCTCCTTCAACTTGAATGTCACAACTCCAATCTCCTCTTGTAAGGGATTCCTCCTTATAGTTCTACCCATGCTCCTCCAACTTGAACATTATCCTCCATCATGCTCCTCTAGCTTGAATGCTTGAATTGAGCTCCTCCACTTGAACGTGCGTATAACAGGCTCCTTTGGTTTGAACACTAATCACTATTGTAACTACCACTATCTATCAATTAACTAGAATGAAGTATCATTTCAGCACGCCTATTGGTATTAGGTTGTTGCTTGGAGAAGTCGAACCTTGGTCTCCAGCATGAGAAACAAGTGTCCCTACCACTTGATAACAACTACTTTGAGTTACCTTCCTCCTTTTTTAATAACTAGTAAAAAAGATAATTTATATGTGATTTGATTTTCAAAAACAATTGAGGTATCATTAGCCAACAGTGCATATTTTTTACAAGATAACGGTAATGTTTATTAGCATGCATGTTAAGTACACAAGACATAAAATCCTCCATGGTCAATATCTAAAATATATTCAACATATATTGAATAAACTTCGTCTGACCATTTATAATTAAGTTAAAAATCTATGAAACTTTTCTATCCAATTATGACAGGGACTAGCCACTGGTTTTGATTCAAGAATTTGAAATGCACATTATTGTTTCTCACAATTGAATGTTTCTCGACGTAATTATTTCAAATATCTAAAGCTATATTACATATACACAAGCAAAATAAATTATTATTATTATTATTAAAGTATGGGTGATTACATTGAAATCCCTTTGAGGCCTCACCAATTGAAGTAGATTAACCCCAATATATGATCATTTGAGGCCTCACCAATTGAAGTAGATTAACCCCAAGATATGATCAATGTTAAAGGGAACACTGGTTGCTCACCAAAGGATCTTATTTCATAATCATCCTTTTTTAAGTAATTTGGATGATGGAGATCACAGATAAATGTAATTCAAAACAGGCAATATGTTGACTAGTTATTAGAATTGCAAGATAAAAGTGCGGATTTCCATTGGGCCCAACTCTACAATCATGTCCCTATCATCCACAGGACCACCTCTTACACTACCAACTTCTGTGGTATTATCACCTATTACTGTCCAATTTAATTTCTTCATTTCTGATTTCTCTTGATTAGCCGACAAGTTCATCTCCTTGATTTTCAATACCTGCAGTAATTGATCACTCAAACAATCAACATTTTAATTAAAGAAAAAAAAAGAAAGCAGCAGATTTGAATAGATGTTGCAGTTTTACCGTTTTGGTTGAGAAAACCTTTTTGAGCTCAACTTTTGCAACCTGTGAATATAATGAATCTTCCCCTGCCTGTAGGTCCATACATACTAAATAGTTAGTAAAGTTAATGCAATAATCTGTTACATTCTGCTCAAGAATTCAAAGTTCTTCGTCTTAGAAATTTACATTAAACATGTGCCATCAATACAATGTTATAATTTATTTGAATTTTATGAATCGTCAATTTTGATTTTATCAAATCAACATTCATAGATAGGAAAAATCTTGGAAAATGGATCTTTGAACCCTCTAAATGTCTGCACACACCTTCACACAGAGAAAATCGACAACAAAGCAACCTAAGGAAGCTAAAATCAGCCTTGAAAATAGCCAAATTAATTAAAAAAACATAGTTTTTATAATTATATAGGTATGAACCAACTTTTCTTCAAGTTTATGGGACAAAAACGTAGGGAAGTGGAGACATGGTTTTGGGTGACTTGCATTTCTTCTTATTTGGTGATGTTGGAGGATGATCATTTAAAAAACTTACACAAATTAAAAACAATCAAAAATTTTAAAAGTAAATGAAATATGCTGAAATGCTACCATCCTGTTGAAAGATAATAGATATAATGAATCTTGAGCTGAGATGGTCCTTGCTGCTCTGTTCTGCTAAATAGCAAATGGTGACTGATGCAGAGAATATTTAATCACACCAATGCCTGCTATTTGCAGCCTTTAAAGCCTATATTTATAAAATCTCTGCTTTTGTATCCTGAGCACCCCTCTATATAGCTGTACATTTAATTTCTCCGCCCCTTTCAATTGTTATTCATTCCAATTTTCTGCTAAAACATAGTTAGCTATCACAATAAATGTACTACTATACATAGCCTATTATTCCTAGCTAGCCTTTTTGTGCCGCATGCCATAATACTATGTCTGTGAATGTATTAATTCTAAAACATATCATTCCATTACAGTGCGCAAGCCAGATTACTGCACTCACAAACACTTGAAACCTTACTTATTTCCTCTTTCTTTCTGGGGTATGCTCATGCATTCGTTTCCAAGTTTATAATTTCAAAAGCCTTATGTTTCTCCAAGATGCTGCACACCATACACTATTTATTCAAGCTTTCGTTTGGAAACTTTGTTTCACCTTGAAAGGGGTGCACTAGACAAACTGAATGCATTTTGACTTCATACGTTTATGTGCCTGGGGTTTCTGACACATTTTTTTGACTCTGAAAATTATTTATTTCTACCCTAAAGCACACACTAAGGTTTTTGACAAACATTTCTGAGTTTTTATTTTTTTATTTCTTTTGCCTAGAAACCCTATTGTAGAATATGCCTAGGGTTTTTGACATATCTTTTTGCTTTGAAAATTATTTGTTTCCACCATCAAGTGCAAATTAGAGTTTCTAATGGCCATTTTTGAGGTTTCAAATGCTGCAACTTTGAAACTTTTATTGCAAATAAAACAATCGAACAAATAAAATGACCAGTAAAAATAGGGCGAGACACAAGACATAGTCACATTACACAAAATTTCATCTAGAGAAACCAGAAAACGTTAAAAACTCTAGGAAGAATGTGCATCTCAATCACTATCCAATGCTATTACATGGAAAATTTGTCATGAAAATGGTCTTACAAGTTTGCACAAACAATAGTACAAATTCACTATTAAAGATTTTTTAAATTAAAAAATTGTGTGCAATAGCCGTAAACGATTGCAGAGCTAAGAAAGTAAGAAATAGATTTTGGAGGTTGGAAAGAACTTGCAAGTCAGAAGACAGTCGTGTGCCTGCCCTAGGGCACATGAATCAAATTTCCAAGCCATGTAAGTAAATCTGAAGAGGAATGCACTATATGTGTTACATAAAGGTTTCTGAGCTAGGGTTTTATGGTTTTAGGTTTAAAAAATGCTTAGAAGATGGGGACATGAGCCAGAAAGGATGACAAATTAAGTTTTTTAATCAAAACTCGCAAATGCAATCGGATTACTGAGGCTTGCAGGTGAATTATAGGAGAAACATGTTGTATTTTGTTTGCTAAAACCACTCCAATACAGTCCAGTGTGCGTCGAAACATAGGAAGGAGTGTCTAAAGGACAAATGCACCTTTGTATTGAGAAAAAAATCAACGAAATTTTGTGTTTGAAATTGCAATACACAAGAGTGTGCGTTTGAAACGAGCTTTTATCAAAATATTAGAAAATACTTTTGCATGTATACGGATGCGCTTAACAAAAGAAGCTGAACTCTAATGAAAATCAAAATAAATCCGCCTTGTGAAGCCCATGCCTGGTAAAGAGGGTTGGGTAGGGTTTTATTTATAAAGCCTACGTGCGTATATAATGTCGTGCATTTGGTTACTGCTAACTGGATTTGTATGATGCTCTATATATAAGTGCCTCTATACAATACCAATTAGATTTAAAATAAAAATAAAAAGCATCTATTTGTAGTGGTAGAACCCTATACAAAGCCATTAAAATTTTGCATTTCAAATTCATGAAATAGTAACTTATAAAAAATCATCTCAAAATCACTTTTTATCATAGTTACAAGCCTCAGACTTGCCTTGGACTTGGCAAGCTGATTGTAAAGTCCCCTTTTCTGCTCTAGTTGGTTTTGGGGACTGTTGGCCAATTCCAAGACTTGTTGGTCAATCAAAGGTAGAAATTAGGGTTTCCTATTTTCTAGGAGGATACTTTGGCAGTTTTGGTGGCTTGCATGTTGGAGTTTTATAGTTCTGCTTCTGGATTCCTTTTGGGTTTTTAGAGAGCTTCGTGATGATGTGACATGCAACTAAATCTGAGGACTTTTATGAACTTACTATTTTTAGTAAGTGGGGCTGAAGACAACACTTTTTTTGCGGGGTTTTCTTGGTTGTTAGAGAGCCTCGCAATGGTGTGACATGCAAACGAATCCGAAGACTTTTTCGGACTTACCATTTTTAGTAAGTTGTGACGGCTGCTCAAAATGTGGCTAAAATGCATTTGGACACATTTACTATTTTTAGCAGTATGCTATTGTTAGGAAGTGCTATTTTTAGCAAGGTTTCAATGGGTCAGTTTAGATTGCTATTTCTGATAGGTCAGTTTCAGCAGTTGGTCTTCCAGCATTTTTGGAGCTGTTTTGGCAAGTCTGAGTTTATGTTGAGCGATTTCATGGTTGAGGAAAAATATTTTATAAGTGAATTATTTATAAGGCATGATGGATGCCTTAGAAGTTAATTTTATAAAATAATTCACTTTATTACCTTCGAGGCCATAACACACTTTATTGATATTTTTTATGGAGTATATTTACTACCTTGAGGGGGTCGATTTGTTGGAAAATGTTGTTTAAGTTGGATTATAACTTAAGGAAATATGGACGATTTATTAAAGGGATTGCTTAAGTTATATTAAAGTCATTTTGCTCACATAATGTGTTATTTGCATTTTAATAAAGTGTCTTGTCTAGGCAAATGGGACGACTTGGTGAAGGGATGAAATGAAATGCAAATTAAAGTGAATTTGAATGTCATTGTTTAGTCCCACATTGGAGGGAAAAGGAGGTTCGCTTTGAGAGAAGGTTATAAATAAGTGCCTTGGCCTTCATTTGAGACTATCTATTGCTTATGATAACGAAGTGTTGCAAAAATCATTTCAGACTTTGCTTGGAGGGATGATTACCTCCTAGTCTCCTTCAGTTTTGAGCTTGAAAGATGTTGGTGTTGGAATAAGCCACACTCGGACTGACGATGGACTGGTCCAAGAGGGGCGAGTAGCTCAGTGGTAGAGCACTCCAGCAGCGTATGGAAGGTCCTAGGTTCGAGTCCTAGCTGGTTCATGTCTCAACAAGGTATCAGAGCCAGGTCCAGGCTAGGAGCCCCAAGCACATGAGAGGTGTGGCTTAAGGGCGGGTGTTGGTGTTGGAATAAGCCACACTCGAACTGACGATGGACTGGTTTAAGAGGGGCCAGTAGCTCAGTGGTAGAGCACTCCAGCAGCGTATGCAAGGTCCTAGGTTCGAGTCCTAGCTGGTTCATGTCTCAACAAAAGATAGCCCCTAGCTGAATATTGTGACTGTTTCTCACTCAGAGGAGAAGATTAAGCTTAAGGAAGATGAAGTTATTTGATGCTTTGATTTTTGGAGTGTTGTTTCCAGTGCTGGAGTTTGTTGTTTGGTATGGAGCTGATCGTGAAAATCATTCATAAGTCTCTTAGAGTTTAGTTGCAATTTTTGGGTATTTTTCCTATTTTTTCCTCTTGGTTAGGCGATTCTTTTTGCTAAGTTTCGTCGTGTTTGGTGTTGATTTGTATTTTATATAGCAAATCAAACTTTTCAATTTTAGACATCTTTGCTAGGAGGTGACAGGGGTTGTGTGTTATGCTAATTCTGATTTGTTGGTGCCATTTTCTCAATGTAGCCTTACTTGTTTTAAGCCTAGGGCCTTTGGAGTGTGTTTTCAGATAATTTGAATGTGTGGGGAGTGATTAAGAAGTGTTTGTGAGGATTTTATTGTTGTTGGTCTATATTTCCAGCCTGTTGTTTGTTCATATCAGATTTAGTTTTTTGGGGTTGAAGCTGGTTTTTAGGTGTGAGTCTATTGGTGTGGTGTGAAGAGTTTTGGTAATAAGTTTTAGCTGTTAGTTTGGGTTTTGGCATTTGAATATCCATGATGAATCATATTGTAATGTTGGTTAGTAGTACTAACAACAATTTATTGGAACTCTCTTAGTCCCACTACATAAGTGGAAGAGTTTGGCCTTGCTACCTAGTTTGGACAGTGATTCTAGTAATTTTGTAATCCATGTTGGCATTGTAAAGCTGATTAGCAGTACTAACAACTATATGCTTGGATTGTTGCTTTTTGTCCCACTACATAAGTAGAAGAGGCTGGCTTGCCGCCTTCTTATCTATTGTAACACTGTCCTCCTACTAAATAAGTGGTTGAGTTGATTGCTATTTCATTTCTAGTCCTCCTACTGCATAAGCGGTCGAGTGATTGTTGTTCTTTCAATCTTGTAATCTTCTAATTGGGTGTTTGCACTGCCATACTACTGTAGAAGTTCTTACACCCACTGGATAAGCAGAGGGAGATGGCTTGCCGCCCAGTAATGTATTTGAGATTTCATTTCCAGCAGTTATTTGAGCTAATGATCCCCTTGACACCGTATGCTCTCACCCTCCCATACTAGGTTCTCAGTGATCAAAAAGTGAAAGGGTTAGTTTCAACATTTCCTTTCCACGCAAGTTTGATTATTCTAACCTTAACGGGTGAATCTTGTTGTGTTAAAAATAAGAAAATTAAGGGGTATCTTACACTGATTTTTCACTCAGACTCGGACTCAACGGCCAGACTCGACTGAAACTCGGCAAATTGAAAAAACCCAAGAAATTCAAAGATTTTAAAAATTTTTAAACTTCTGTCATGCTTTTATTATAAATAAACATTAAAGACAATAATCTCATCAAATAGAAGCAAATACACAAGTTTACATTCATCACATAAGTATAAATGCAAATTTTAGGCTTGCGCTGAAGGAAATAAGCTAAACTAAATAACACATTAGAAATATAGATAGTGTCAAATGTCTACAAAATTCATGGAATATAAAATCCATGTCATCAAAAGTTCAAAACATATATCAAGTTCAACATAAAAGATAGAGCCTAGAAGTCTAAGGCTCAGAGGAGACAATATCAGTAGACCCCTCAACTGTCCTACGTGTCCACCTAAGATAGGTCCTGGAACGTTCTGTAGCCATGATCTCTGCCTGTGTTTGAGGCTCAGGCTCACACTTAGTGACATCCATATCCTCATCCACATTATCCTCGAGGTCCTCCAATGGGTCTCCTCGTGCTCTAGCCGCCTCCTCTGCCATGTCATTTTTTTTTATTTTAACTTATTATTTTCTGCCTGCGCGGTAGAGTCTGACCCACGAGACTCGGCGAGTCTTCCGAGTTTGACAAACTCGGCGAGTCTGCCAAAACTCAGCCAAACTCGGCTGAGTCCAAGTCCAGAGGCCATGGGCCTCGGCAAGGGCGACCCACCTCTGGACTCTGTGAGTCTTGTAACACTGCTTTTTATGGTAATTCAAGAGGTGCTGGAAATATCAGTGGCGTTTATGTTCAAATGGATTTTAGTCATTGATAGCGATTATCTAATTTATAACAGCATTGCTAGGTTTTTAGGCATCGACAGAATGGCCTGAGTTATCATCATCTCAAGAATGAATCCATTCTTCTTGCAATCTATAGTAGGACAGTGGCTGTTAACAGTAGTGCAGCAAGATTTTAGCATGCAACAAATTCATTAGACAGCCACTATCCCATGCAGAATCTATGAAGAATAAATCACCAATCAACAAGTAGATCGTTGCCATATCATCACAAATTGGTGACATAACCAAAGATGAGTTATGGATATCTTCAATGTCCATTATAGACAACTCTTGAGTGGCTGATCCACTATGAGTGTCATCGAAAGAATCTCCATCATAATTATGAAAATCATCAACAACAACTGAATTTTCTGAATTGGACAACCTTTTCTTATCATCATCTATGGAGTGGTGAATGTCAGGAACATTTTAAGATGCTTGATGGGCCAATAACTTGGCTTGCTTTGCCCTTTCAAGACAACCATCGTTCAACTTTGGAGATTGCTCTATATCAGCTGCTCCAAAATGTCTAAAATCAGTCCTATAATGAGATGCATCATAAAATTTACCATGCCCAATGCTTGCATTTGGTGTACCAATCACAATAGAGTCTATATCACTCATTTCCCTAAGAGTAAAGGCTGCAATGTCATGAGAAATTGAGGACTTACGACTGCTGTTAAACATCAGAAAATTAGAACTGATTTCTGCATTTTTATCCATGCTTTTAAAAGCCTCAATGTCAAGGCAAGAAAACATACTCTTAGCTGCCCCGTTCTTTGTTTCATTCATTAGTCCTTAAGCACAATATCTTTACCCATGTAATTAAACTCCAACTCCATCTTGTTGAAATCTTGGACATATCTCCCAAGAGACTTCAACTATTGCACACCAAGTACCACACCTGTCCCTCCTCCAATACCAACAACATAGTAATCATCTGTGAAATAATAATTATCTAATGCAATAGATAATTGTGGTAACCTTCTTGTGCAACTCTTTTTGGAACCATCTGCTAGCATGACATGGAATCCATCAAACTCCTTTACCTCCACCCCTTTATTGGCTACAAAACCTTCATTCATGAAATTATGAGTAGCACCACTATCAACCATGCATAACAGTTGTTGTTCCTTGACAATTCCTTCCAACACAAAAGGATAATACCTAGGAACACCAAAAAAAGTAGCAATAGTGCCATATGCAACATCATGTGTATTAGCACCCTCATCATTGTTGCCCTCAAAATTAGTCTCCTAAATATGCTCATCATCCACATCTGAATGAACCTCAATGAAATGTGCCTTGCCTTTCCTAAGGCTCCTTACACAAGAAGCATAGCTTCTTCCTCCTCAACTCTTTAGTGTCTCCTGATTCATTTTGGGAGGAGGTGGTGCATTCTAGTTTTGTGTGGAAGACCTCTGAAACGCTTGGGCCCATCTGAAGACTTCTTATTTTGCTGATGAGAAGTGGGTGGTGGTGTATTTTCAAGGTCCAAGGTAGTCTGAATAGCTTAATGTAGGGTCTAGGCTTAAAAGCCTTGACCAATCCCCGTAACCTGTCATGTAAACCCTCAATAAACAATGTCACCACACATCTATCAAGCATCTCCGAGACCATAACAACAATATGTTGAAACTCATTAATATAAGTTTCAACATGTTAATATAAGTTTCGACATGTCTAGTCTGTCATAGCAGTGCAAGATCTGTCATGTCCCCTTTCTAGAGTGGACATCGGAGACGGAGGAGTTGGCCTATCATTGGAGTCTCGTAGGCTAGCAGAGGTTGATTGGGACTCATTCAGTGCATATAGTGATTGGATTTTGGCTTTACAGGCAGTTTGGAGCCAGTTTGGAGCAGTTCCTAGATTTTAGGGGGTATCCCTAAATTTTAGGAGGTCGTGACAGTTGCCAGTCGTGAGGTTATTCATGACCTTTTAGATGGTTTCAGTTTCAAAGAGATTGGGCTTGTTTCCTAAATTTTAGGAACATCCCTAGATTTTAGGGATGAGACTACCAGTGAATCCTTGATTTCCGACTTGAGTCACAGACAGGTGACAGGATGATTTTAGGGTTTGTAATGTCAGTTGGGCATTTTGTGGCTATTTGGGTTATATTTTTAATATTTCCTAAGTTAGCGTTTAATAATTAAATAAGGCTAAGTTGTTAGCCATTTTGGAGTAATAAGGGGATTTTTGGTCTCATCTGGATGCGCATCCTATTGTGTGATAGCTCGTTGGAAAGATCTTGAAATTCTTTAAATCTTTCTCTTTGGTCTCAGGGCAATTCAGTGAGCGGATTTCTGTCTATGGGGAAAAAGGTCATTTTCTAGTAACATGACCACTTTAAAATAAGAAATTATAACATTTCCACTAGACCACGCCACTTGGAGACAATTAGGGTTCGATTTGCAATTGAGAGGGGTTATAAGGGGATAGGAGCTTCATTCTATGATTATCTTTTACACATTTTACATCTTGGATTTGAGATTTGGCTCTGGAAGAGCTTTTCAGCATCTGGGACGCCAACCCCAATGCCTTGCCTGTTTGGGACGTAGCCCCCAATACAGTGGTTTGGATTTGTTTGCAGCTATTAGCATCTTGGAGATTGTACGGCATTCTTTCTGGAGGTTCAGCAATTCTGACAGAGTTCAGCGTGGGGTTTGGGGTTTCTAACCAGTTGGGTGTACTTGGCAGCTGTACGGCTGTACCTGGCAGCCACTTTCCTTCCCACGTGCAGCACTTGGAGGGCTGGAATCTTGCCACAACTTCATTCCTAGTTATGTTACTCTTTCAGCATCCAGGTTGGAATTATTCCTGATTGTAATCTTCCTGAAACTATTGGAAATCTTCATCTGGTCAAATATTTGATTTTATATTCAGAAATCTGCCTTGAATCGAATTTGTTTTGGCTGTATATGAACTTCATTTTCAGTACTTTGTTCATGTACTTGTACTTCATTATTTACTTGTTGAAAAATCATCAAAATACAAAAAGAATTCAACCCTTCTGCAACTTCTGTCTATTTCTGAAAGAAAATATTAATAAGCAGGAAAAATCAATTTAAATAAATAAAAATTACAGCAGATTGGTAAAAGAGATCCATCAGGGATCTTTCAAGATCTATGTAATACAGCTCAACATCGTTACGGTCAAATCTGGCAATCAACCACTTAGTAAGCTCAGTGTAAGAATGAATAAGTCCATGCTTTTGGATCACCAAACCATGATGCCACCAATCATAAGCCATGCCCTCTAAGTGTAGAATCCTCGTCCTCAGGCATCAACTTAAGTGAAAGGTAAATATCAAGTTTGTACACCCACGCTTGTGCACTGATCTTCCCACTACCATTGAAGGAAGATAAAGTGAGCTTATTGGTAGCTCGTTTGAGACCATTGTTCTGCTACTGTCTAGGCCACCTATCATTATGGCTCCTCATACTGTCTTTGTGCTGCATACAATACTAATGTAAGGGAAAGGCATCCATAACATGGTGTGGTAGGTGTGCCTACTCATCACTAGCTGCCATAACTGTATCCTGGAACTCAATGTCCTCCTATGGGTCTACTGATGGTGGTTCATCTCTCGGAGGAAAAATAGGCTGCACAAGTTTGTTTGTTGTCCGTATATTAGTCCCATCATGCCTAGGAGAACCAAGAGAAGTGTCAATGGATGAAGGGGCTCTACTACTCCCACGACTACCTGCTACTGAAACAGAACTGTCAATCCTATCATGCCCAACACGCCTATCATGTCTGCCACGCCTGTCGTAGGGTCGATTCAAGTCCATTCTATCCAAAGTATCCTGAAGTCTATCTAATGCCTGTACAATCCTCGACTACGAATTAGCTAGAGTTCTTAGTAACTCATCAGGATCAAGACAATTTTGTCTCTTCTCATACTGAGGACTCCTATTACCGTCAATTATATCATCCATATCAAAATCCAAGTGTCCCTGTGCTCTTCTACAAGTATAGTATTTGTAGGCCCTAGTCCTTCTTGGATGCATAGAAGTAATCAGAGAACCCTCGGGCAAGCAGGATCACAACTCTGATACCATTGGAAGATACCTTCCCAATCTGCTGTACTAAATTTCTGATTTTTGTTTTCAAATTATCTTTGACCAGTGAATAGGGTAAATTTATTTTGTGCTGATTGAAGGAGATTTTAAGGTTTCTTGCAAAGTTTATGTTTTGTTTTTAATGCCAAATGATTGAGCAAGGTTGGATCTTGATTTGTATGCAAATAATAATAATTCCCAACTCAAATAATAAAGAAACAAAGGACTGATAAATTTCCAATATCTTGATTTATTAGTTCAGCATTGTAATTTTCAGAATTAATGAATTTGATTCACCAAATACACAAGTTTTGCATACCTAGAAGCCTACACCCAAATTATTGAATATTTTATTGCTGAAGCCAAAAGAAGATATAATAAGGGTCTGATACGAAGTCCGATTTTCTCCTTACAGGCCTGCAAACCTAATTTCCAGCTAAGGTTTGACTAGAAATGACACCCAAATGGTACGGCCAGCTGGAGGTTGCATTGGAATGCTGATATATATTGATAAAAATCCCTAATTTGCAATTATATTCTAATATCTCACTGCTGTAATCAGCCTATAATGAAGTCTAATGATGCCTAGATGAAGACCCTGTGTAGATTTTCTCCAACAGTGAATTGGGTTTCCTTCCAATTCACAATTTCTTCAAGTGTTTTCATCCTCAAAGAATCTGATTTGCTGCTGAAACCTGCTCCAACTCCAACTTCCCAAAATCCTGATGTAAAAATGAATTGAATGAAAGAACAAAATGAGCCTCCAAAGTTGCTTTATGCTCTCTCAAACCCTAATTCAATTTTAGGGTTGCCTTGATTTATTTTTATTAAGTTTATTTCATTCCCTTATGTCTCCCTCAAGGTGTACGACCCCCTTAGACTCCTTTTATTAATAAAATTAAGTTGTTTTTAAAAACAACTTAACTCAAGTATCCTAGGTGTCATGACTCAAGGGGGGCCCCATGCTAGTTCCTTTATTAAAATAATATAAAGTAAATTATTTATTTATTTCATTAGTTTATTTAAGACATTAAACTCATGATTTAAATGTTCCATTTTATTCCAAAAATCATCAGCTAGACTCCAAACTAAAATCTAAGTGTTGACACCAGTCCAGGGATGATATCCAAATATAGCAGGTCAACTGGAAATGTCCTAGAAAATAGGGATTCTCCTAAAAGGTAGGAGACTGTCTCCAATCAATTGTAAATGCTCATAGGGGCTCCTGCTCTGCTCCAAAGTACTTCGGGTGGTCAACTAGTTTAGCTGGTAGACCTCTCTAAAATAAAGGACCCCTTCCCAAAAAATAGGAGTGATGAATAATGATGAACAGTAACTATCCAACAGGTACTGAGAGGGGGGGGTGAATCAGTACAGACAAAAACTTTCTCCACAACTCAAACAGTAGAGACTGCACTAACCAGTAAAAAGCATCACCGATCTAAGTCAGGGCACTACCTGTAAAACACAGTGAGATTGTAATAAACAAGTAACACCTAGATCAACTCAAGGCCTAATACCTTATCACAAATTCACCCAAAAGCTTAAGCAAGTAATACATCAGAAATACTTATGATCATTGAATCAACTTGCATTACCGCTTAACATAAAACACTAAACCATCACACGAAAAGCATCACACATGAAACATTGATTTTTCACGTGGAAACCCAACTGGGAAAAACCACGGTGGGGATGAATACCCACAAGCTGTTATTTGAACTCTTATGAAGTCCGCTCTGTTAGGAGCCTAGTTCGGTTAAAGTCTTTTACAATAGGTTCTGCTAGAAACCAATCTTGCTAGGGATCACCCAGTTAAGGGATGGCTAAATACCCGGTTAAAGGTTAGAACCCTGTTAAAGGTTACCTTGCAAGAGGATTTGAAGAACTCAATGAATTTGAGTCACCCTGTTAAAGGATTTTCAGAAAGCCTCTTAAAGCTGCCTAGTTAAGGGAGTTTCCAACTGCTGAAATGGTTAGAAGTCAACAGGTAATACAATGATCTAGTAATAGCACTCAATGCCAATGCAGATCCACTTTAGTTCCTTTTCTTCTGCAATCTCACTCTGCAGGTATCAACACACTTCTCTGGTCTGGCAAGAATCAAGTATCTCTACACTCGGATACGCACACAACATTTGCCAACAACTTCAAGTGAAAACCATCATCAACCTTATAGACAACAGATAGGTCGGTGGCATAAACCCTAAACACTAAACATTTAAGTTATCAATACAGTCGGTCCAATCCTGACCGTTCAATCACATTGCATAATGTAAAACTATCTTGAACAAATCTCAAGACGTTCTCAATCGTTCATTCTTTGTCACTTCTGGAAGCTGATAACCCATCACACACTCTCCACCATTTACTGAGACTTTGCACATTCCCGAGGTAAATAGGATCAATCTTCTTCATGCAAGATCCTCAAGGGAATCCTTCATGCACACAAGGCTGACGTGGTAACACGATCTGATCTTCATTCCAATGTTAACCCATCACAGGATGTCGTCGGTCGAATCACACAGACTTGAAATGCATCAACCGTAAACCCTGAAACTAAGACTACCAACCGGTAGTCATACCAAATGAAACCCCGATACAAAACTTTCCATATACCGGTTCACATTCCAACATGCTGGTTCACTTGAACAAACATATCGCTTCACTTTTTCACATGTACTGGTTCACATCATCATACCTGCTCTCTTGCCAGTTTGCTTACTACAATATACCGGTTCATACTACAACATATTGACATCAATGACAACATACAATTTCATCATGTCATCACATTCTGCACATATGCCAACAAGGAGATGGTCTCAAATCATCTAGAATGGTCTATTCACACCTCGAGACCAACTCTCAATCATTCCTTAAAAGCAGGGATCCCTCCTGAAAAATAGGAACTGCCTCTGAACATCCAAAATGGCTTATAAAGCCCCTATACAACTCCACAAGCCTTAATATGGGTCCCCTCTCCACTCCACTGGTCTACGAGAACCTGATGATAGGCCAATCCCTACTCAACTACCGGCCACCTAGTAAGGGGCCATTACAAGGATTGGGGTGTTAGTCTGTAATGTCCCCAACTAGGTTCAAGATAGTTTTAACCATAATTAATTGATTTCCAATATATTTATAACTTAACTAAATATATTTGGAGACAATTCCACCTTAACGTGCATCGAATCAATGATATTCCACAGCTCGATCAATTAACTAATAATAGATAAATTGTTAATCTATCATACATCCATAATAAATTTACAGATCCAAGCCCTTACCTATCTCGGGACCATGCCCTCAAGGTTTATGGGTTGTTGATCCCTACTTTGTCTTGGGATCCATGCTATTAATTGGATTTAGACCGCCCCTCTTTGGAACATCTCAATTCCCAACCCTGTGAATATTGACAGTCGTAGAAAGGATTATATCCAAACAATATTCTTCGTACTATTTATTATCTTATGAGTTCTTTCTTATTTACAATCTAATATTTTTATGTCTGATTACGGCATTATATTACAAATATATGTATATGTTTATTTATATCTATATGCATATTTATTGATATTACATCATTCATATAGTATTATTACATCATATATATAAACAAATAAATACATTATATTGTATTATAAATCATTTATATATTTATTAATTACCAATTATTAATACATTTACTAATTACCTTTTTGTATAAATCACTAATACCACCACTGCCTAAAACATAAATTGTTAGTATAAAGGTGGCTGTAAAACAGACAGATCTGACACCAAAGGTGGCTGTAAAACAGACAGATCTGACATGCGTCAGATCTGGTCTGCCACTAAATATCTAATATGAGTGTCATACTTATTACACGCTATATTGATATTACTATAAATCACTAATACCACCACTGCCTAAAACATAAATTGTTAGTATAAAGGTGGCTGTAAAAACAGACAGATCTGACATGCGTCAAATCTGGTCTGCCACTAAATATCTCATATGAGTGTCATGCTTATTGCACTCTACTTTCTCACAATTACCACTACCTCCATATATTTTTCACACTGTATAATTCCATGCTTCACACATATGAGAACTTCTTTATTTTCTGCATTCTATTCTCAGAATTATTCACTCACCCCTCATATATCTTTCACGTAACCATTCATGAGAGGTTACATCTCTTTGAAACTAATTACATTTCTTCATGACACGTTACCGTTGATTAGGTAATCAAATTTTTAGATATAATATATTATTTTACAAAGTCAAAACAAAACTTTATTATGTCTGTATTTGTATCTTTTAATTAATCTTCAAATCGCACCTTTCCAAGATGACACTACGCGCTGCCATAGAATCACACCTTTATAATCTCTTGGTCGCTTGTCTTTCATTTATCTTTGTTATTCACTTCTATTTAAAGTGCTGCATAAGAAAAATATCAATCGAGCATATGTTGAGTCGATCTTTGGTTTATTAAATAATTCTCATATCTCACTTCTTATTAACCACTGTTTATTAATAAATCAAACATTTCCTTTATTTTGACAAGTCACTGAATTAAAACAAATCGTAATTCTTTTTAGTGTCTTCATACAAGATCGCACCCTTTCACATTTGAATGCACCTCCTTATTAACATAATCGTATCCTTTCCATTGTGGCTGTTTGGCTTTTTCATGTGCATGATCGTTGATAGTTATTATATAAATAATAATAATAACTAATAATAATAAACATTAATAATTATATATTAGAGGAAAATCGTGAAGTCTCATAAATGAGACGATTTTCCAATTTAATTAATAAATGTTTTAATTATCGTATTTATTTAACCCAATGTCCAAGGAGGGGTTATGACATAGTCTGCACAAATGAGGAGCAGATTTCAGACCTATACTTGCATTGTAGGGGCAGAATTGAAATACTTGTATGCACAAACTTGGGTGCATTCGAAGTAGATGCTTGCACTAATATGAGCGCGCTTCATGTGCGTACATACACAATAGTCCTTGGTGAATTTTAGAAGTTGATTTGCACAAAGAAAGAGATGGGCACATTTAGGAAGCTTGCATGAACAAAAAGTTGAGTGCATATGAGGGGTATGTTTGCACAATCCCTATCCTTGAGCGCATTTTGATGATGCCCTTACACAACTTGCAGGCTGAGCACATAAGGTAGGTGTTCACTGTTTACACAAGTTGATGTGAGAAGGTTTAGAGAGTGCTCTTGCACAAGTAAGGGCACATATGAACCATGTGTTTGCACAAGGTTGAGTGCATCTAAGGTGTAGTCTTGCACAAAAGCTAGGGCGCGATTCAAGGGGCTGAATTCACAAATTAAGTAGGAGCGCATATGGTAAGTAGTCATGCATAAAATAAGTTGAGCATACATAGAGTGTAGTCTTGCACAAATGCATGTTGAGACCACTCTAAGGTAACACTTACCAGTTTTTGATTTGGAACATGAGGTTGAATTTAACATTTGTCATTTATAAGCCACCACCTAGGTTGGATTTGGAGGGTTCCAATGAGAAAGTTTGTACATGTTATGAGGGGGTTGATACTTAGACAATTTTATCCTCATTTTCTCCTCTTGAGTGGAATTTTACACCCTATATGCACAACCTATCCCCCTTGGGTATGTACAAATACAGACTTGAAGTTCATGACCTTAAGGTATTATGCTTGCAATTCCAAATGGAATTACAAGCAAACTTACCACCTCTTGCATTCCTAAGAAGAAATCCTATGCATCTTGACAACTTAGCAACTTTTCTTGCTTGATGACAACATCTTGCAACTTTTGATCACATTTAGAAATATTTGCAACTTCACCTTCACTCCCAATCTTGGACTAATAAAACATACCCCTCTCATAAATAGCCAAGCCAAGACATCTAAGCTAAAACACCAAGCTGAAAGCAAACAATGGGGGTTCGCCATCTGCAATGGAGTGTGTATGTTTGCAACATAACACTTACCTAACAATTGTGCACTCCTCGTCACCACCGAATCATTGAATTTGAGCAATCCATATACTCTGTGAACCAATCTTTTTTGAGTGAAATGTTGAGATGCTCCAAAATCTATTTACCACATAGAAGACTTTGATTGATTTACTAGACATGTAATGTCCCCTTCTCCGTAGTGATTAGTTCAACGGTCCATTGGCCTATTCTGGAGACTCATAGGCTATTTGGAAAGGAGAATTAGGGTTTCCAACTTTTGTGGAGTTTTGCTCAAGCTTTTTAGGGTTTACCAAGAGGGACTTCTTCAGTTTTGTCTAGGGTTTCCTTCTGGGTTTTTCATGAGCTCCAAGGTGGCATAACATGCATTTGATTATTTGGTGAAGTGAGAACTTACTATTTTTAGTTAGGGTTTGGCTATTTGGATGATGTCGTCTTACTGAGCTTTCCAAGCTCTTTCTCCGGGTGCGAAGATCATGTTTTTCGGAGGAGTATTCCATGACTTACTATTTTTAGTAAGTGGCAATGTTGAGCAATTCTATTTTTAGCTGTTTGGATAGGGTCCTATTCCTATAGCGGTTCAGTGGTCTTCATTGCTCAACTTCATCTTAGATTTTGTTGATAATCAGTATTGGAGTCATAAGTGATTTAATTAAATATTATTTCCTTATCCTAAGGTTTAATATTTAATTATTTTATTACTAATTAATGATAAATTGGGCGACTTAGGAAAAAACATATTTATATCTAATATCAATGTTATATTTTCCTAAGTTAGGCGTTGAAATTTGAAGAATGCATTAAGTTATTGTTGAAGACTTAAGGCAAGTTCGAACTTGCTTAATTATTGGTTAAAATGCAACTTGGGCGCCCACCTTGGGAAATGAAATGAAATATCATTTGGATGCCATGTGATAGTGAAATGAAATGCAAATTGGAGAGGTGAATTTGGGAGCATTTACATTTGAATTTTAGAGGGAAAAAACTATAAATACAGGTGCTTGGCCTCCCATTTGGACATCTTGAAAATTGCATTGTTATGCTGCCAGTTTGGCAATAGAAATCTAAGCTTTGAAGTGAGCCTTCCTAGCTAAGTGCAGTTTCGTACTTGCAAGACAATACCTAGCTATTTTCCGTGTTCTCTCAGTGTTCTTGGTGAGTTTGTTTGTCATGTCCCCACTCTAGCTCAGTCTAGCAGAGACATGTGAGTCAGCTTATTATGGGGTCTTGTAGGCTGACAGGGTTGGACAGAGACCCGGTTTGGTTATTCAGTGTTGGAGACTTGGTGTTCTAGCAGTTATTGATCAGTTGGGAGACATTCCTTGTTTTTAGGAGGCAGTTCCTACTTTTTAGGAGGTTTGATCATGCCCAAGGTTGGGTCTCCATGAGATGCCTCTTTGGGTTCAGTTTCAGAGAGATTGGGCTTGTTTCCTAAATTTTAGGAGCATCCCTAGATTTTAGGGATGAGACTACCAGTGAATCCTTGATTTTCGACTTCAGTCACAGACAGGTGACAGGATGATTTTAGGGTTTGTAATGTCAGTTGGGCATTTTGTGGCTATTTGGGTTATATTTTTAATATTTCCTAAGTTAGCGTTTAATAATTAAATAAGGCTAAGTTGTTAGCCATTTTGGAGTAATAAGGGGATTTTTGACCTCATCTAGATGCGCATCCTATTGTGTGATAGCTCGTTGGAAAGATCTTGAAATTCTTTAAATCTTTCTCTTTGGTCTCAGGGCAATTCAGTGAGCGGATTTCTGTCTATGGGGAAAAAGGTCATTTTCTAGTAACATGACCACTTTAAAATAAGAAATTATAACATTTCCACTAGACCACGCCACTTGGAGACAATTAGGGTTCGATTTGCAATTGAGAGGGGTTATAAGGGGATAGGAGCTTCATTCTATGATTATCTTTTGCATATTTGACAACTTGTATGAATTTGCTCTGGAGAGCGATTTCTAGACTGGGACGCAAACCCCAGGATTAGGATTGGCTGGGACGTAGCCCTCAGCAATCTTTGGCACCGGACTTATAAGGCATTGTGCGTGGTGATTAAGGACTGAGGCATCAATTCTCAGTAGGGTTTCAGCGTAGCCTACCATCTTTCCAGTGGAGACGTGGTTCATTGCAGTTGGAGGAATGCCATTTGCAGCAAATACACCACGTGGTGTATAGGGTATTGCTTGTATTCACTTCCAGTGTATGTGGGGTTGGAGAACATTCTTCATCTTCCAGTTTGACTTCGAATTTGTATGAGAGCTTGGGAAATACATTGGATTCATTGTTTGGCTTTGTAATTCAGACAAATCTGCCTGGTACGATTTGCAATAATTCTGACTTTTGCTGTATACCTCATTTATTTCAGTATTGCTTCATATTTGCTGTTATCTATTCCTTCCTATGCTATAAAACAATCAAAAACACAAAAACAAACAACCCTTTCTGCACTTCTGTCTAGTTCTGTAAGAAAAACTTAAATAAACAGGAAAACAAAATTAAAAATAAAAAATTACAGCAGGTTAACAGCAAAGATCTATCAGGGATCTTTCAGTGGTATCAGAGCTATGTATTCTGCCAGCCTGTGGGGTTAATCAGATTTTATTTCTATGCATTCGGGTAGAGCGGATATAAATAGGTATTACACACGCAGAAGAGCTCAGTACGAGCGTGAGTTTGGGATAGAACAGGATCCAGTCATGGCTGAGGAACAGGTGGGTGGCAGAAGAAATCAGGATGAGGAAGAGGGAGAGATGATGAGGAATCTTATCACTACTCAACCCAAGATCGCCCAGGCATTAGATAGGTTACAAGATACCTTGGATCGTTTGGATATGGATGGACACAGAGGTAGGCGTGGTAGGTCACCTTCAGTGGCTGGTAGTCACCGCAGCCATCAGTCCCAATCTTCAGTTGGGAGCTCCCATCATTCCAGCAGGAGGCACCGCCATCGTACACCTACTACGAATAGGCCATTGCTTCCTCAGTTCATACCAGGTGAACAACTAGCACAAGTGGAACCACCAGAGGTTGGGTTCCAGGAGTCAGTTTTAGCAGCCACAGCTGAGTGGAGAGCTCTACCCCCTGAGGTTAGGGACGTTTTCCCTCTTCCCCAGTATTGTGCACAGCGTAGAGATACAACTAGGTTCAGGGGAGATCATGGTAATAGACCACACCAGCAGCAGCAGAATTATGATTTGAATAGAGCTACTAGGAAGATTACATTGGCCCCATATAATGGCACAGGAGACACTAGCGCACGAGCGTGGGTCCACAAGCTGGACATATATCTTTCATCGAGGCCCATGCCTGAGCGTGAGGCTATTCAGTTTGTTGTATTGCATTTAGAGGGGATTGCCTATGATTGGTGGCACCATGGATTGGTCACCCAGGATCACACCTTAGTTCACTCCTATACTGAGTTCACTGAGCGTCTCATTGCACGGTTTGACCGTAAGGATACAGAACTTTATTACAGGGAGTTGGCTCACCTTAGACAAACCGGTCATGCAGAAGCCTATATTAATGAGTTCCAACGTATTGCAGTGATGGTACCGGATATGCCCCAGAGACGTAGTGTGATGTTGTTCATTGAGGGCTTGCAGGATAGGCTAAAGGGACTAGTGCGTGCTTTCCAACTAGCAACTCTTAAGGAGGCTATTGAGGTGACATTGAGACTAGATACTGTTCCCACTTCTTATCAGGCAGATAAGAAACCATTTAGAGATTCACGGCCTGCACAGAAGGCCAATACGTCCCAGAACAAAGAAGGGACTTCAGCGAAAACCCCTTGGATGAATCAGAAAACGAGGAATGAATTGAGGAGGAAAAAGTTATGTTTTTCCTGCAAGGAACCTTGGGAACCAGGACACCATTGCATGGGTAAAGGAAAGGTTCATTTGATTGAGGTGACTTCTGAGTTAGGAGATGAGGAGGTTCTTGATACTGATATTGAGGATGATACAGAGGATGTTGAGCAGGTTCAGACACAGTTGGAGCTAGACATCCCTGAGCCGTTGGCGTCAGCCAAAGTAGCTATGGCTACTCTCTCCAGTTATCCTAAGTTTCATGCCTTCCGGTTGAAAGGTACACTTAAGGGTGAGTGGGTCACCAGCTTGGTAGACACAGGTGCTACGCATAACTTTATTGATCAGAAATTAGTTGAGAGGCGTGGCTTGCAGTATGAGGAGTTTGGTGGTTTTGGAGTGAAGGTGGCAGATGGTGCAGTTTTGGGTTGCACCAAACGGATTCCACAGCTTAGTATTCAGATGGGGAATTATACTTTGACTGATGATTTTTATGTGCTTCCTATAGAGGATTATGATGTGGTTTTGGGCATGCAGTGGTTACAGGGTATTGGGCGTTACATTATTGATCACCACCGTATGCAGTTGGAGTTTCTGTCTGGAGGGAAGAAAGTGATTTTGAGGGCAGCTTCAGATGGTGGACCTAGGGAAGTGACTTCTCGCAGGATGGAGACTATCCTCAGGCATAATGATGTACTCTGGGCTACGCATTGTTTGGTTAAGTCCAAAACACCCACACCCCAGGATGGCCGTGTGTTTCATGTGGACATTCAGTCAGTGATGGATCGTCATGGTAGAGTATTTGGTGATATACCTCCTGGAGTGCCACCAGATAGAGGTTTTGAGCATGGTATAGAGTTGGAGGAGGGAGCAAAGCCAGTGATTACTACCCCATATCGTCATCCTAGAGCTTATAAGGATGAAATTGAGAAGACAATTCATGAACTATTAGATATGGGTTTCATTCGGCCGAGTTCTAGCCCGTTTGCTTCTTCCGTAGTGTTGGTTAAGAAGAAGGATGGGACTCTACGGATGTGTATTGATTACAGAGCCTTGAACAAGAAGACAATAAAAAACAGATATCCTATTCCGCGCATAGATGAGTTGTTGGATGAGTTACATGGGGCTGTCTATTTCTCTAAGATTGATCTTCGTTCAGGCTACCATCAGATTCGTGTACGCGCTGAGGATGTACACAAGACTGCTTTCCGTTGTCACTATGGGCATTATGAGTTCCTGGTAATGCCTTTTGGCCTTACCAATGCACCAGCTACTTTCCAGTCCTGTATGAACCATATCTTCAACAAGCAGCTGAGGAAGTCGGTTCTAGTGTTCTTTGATGATATATTGATTTACAGTTGTACTTGGGAGGATCATCTCAGACATCTTGAGGAGGTACTTGGCATAATGGAGGATCAGTCTCTATTTGCTAAGCTTTCCAAATGTGAGTTTGGATTGAGGGAGGTGTTATATTTGGGACATGTGATCAGTGCTGATGGAGTGAAGGTGCATGAGGAGAAGATTCAGGCAGTTCAGAATTGGCCCGTCCCTCAGAACATTACGGAGTTACGTGGATTCCTTGGATTTTGTGCTTATTATAGGAGATTTGTGAAGGGGTTCTCTCAGTTGGCAGCACCTTTGACAGATCTTACAAAAAAGGGGGCCTTCAGATGGACAGAACAAGCGCAAGGGGTCTTTGATAGACTCAAGGAGGTGATGAGCACTTGTCCTGTCTTGGCACTACCTGATTTCTTGCAGCCCTTTGTTCTAGAGTGTGATGCCTCAGGATTTGGTATAGGAGCCGTGTTGATGCAGAACAAACATCCCATTGCCTATGAGAGCAAAAAGTTGCAAACTAATGAGAGGTTGTACTCTACCTACGACAAGGAAATGTTGGCTATCATGCATGCGTTAGCCAAATTCAGACAGTATCTTGTTGGCAACAAATTTGTGGTAAGAACTGATCACAACAGTTTGAAATACTTCCTAAATCAAACAGAGCTTAATGATAGACAACAAAAATGGATTAGCAAAATTCAGGCTTATGACTTCGATATCGAATTCATAAAGGGGAAGAATAATACTGTGGCTGATGCACTCTCTAGGAAACCTTCATTGGCTGCCCTTTGCTCATTGAGCGAGATTTCAGCAGATTGGAAGGCTCAACTCTTAGTTGAGTATTCCAAGGATCAGCATGCTTGTGAGATCATGGATGGTTTGATAGTGGATGACAGATATAGTGTGGTAGATGATATTATCTACTACAAGGGTAGGGTTTATCTTGTTCTGAGTTCTCAGTTGAAGGAACAAATTTTGCATGCTCTCCATGATACTCCTACAGCAGGACATCCAGGATATGGTAAGACTTACAGGGCGGTTCATGAGAGATTCTCTTGGAAGGGTCTCAAAGATGATGTTTTACGCCATGTTCGTGAGTGTATGACTTGTCAGCAGAACAAGTCGGAGCATACCTACCCAGCGGGGTTGTTGCAACCCTTACCTATACCGGAACAGAAGTGGACAGGGATCTCAATGGATTTCATTACAGGTCTTCCTCGGGTTCAGGGGAAAGATTGTATTTATGTTGTTGTGGATAGGCTAACAAAGTATGCCCACTTCTTTCCCATTGCACTGGATTTCACAGCATCACAGGTGGCTGAGTTATTTTTCAGGGAGGTATTTAGACTCCATGGTCTTCCCAAGACCATTGTGAGTGACAGGGACAGCAAGTTCATGAGTTCCTTTTGGCAGGAACTTTTCAGGCTTACAGGCACTGAGTTGACACCTAGTACTAGTTACCACCCTCAAACTGATGGACAGACCGAGATAGTCAACAAGTGGGTTGAGGGATATTTGCGTAACTATGTGTCAGGGCAACAAAAAGCATGGGTACGTTGGTTGTATTTGGGTGAGTATTGTTATAATACCACTCACCATATGTCCATTGGCATGACGCCTTTCAGAGCTCTCTATGGATATGAGGCATTATCTTTCACTGATTTGGCAGTTAGTGATAGTAGAGTTCCTTTGGCTCAGGATTGGTTACAGGAGAACCAGGATGTCATGAGATCTCTCAGGGAGAATTTACAGCAGGCCCAGAATCAGCAAAAGATGTACGCAGACAGGCACAGGATTGAGAGAGCATTTGAGGTGGATGATATGGTCTTTCTGCGCTTACAACCATATCGGCAGAGCACCCTAAAAAGGGGGGGAGCTGAGAAGCTCAAACCACGTTTTTATGGTCCATACAGGGTACTCAGGCGAGTGGGAGAGGTTGCATATGAGGTTGAGTTACCACCTGGCAGCAGGATTCATAATGTATTTCATGTATCTTGCCTGAAAAAGGCACTTGGACAGCATATTACAGTTTCACCCGAGTTACCTCCTATGGATGAGGAGGGTAAATTGATTTTGGTTCCTGATGAGATTCTTGAGGTGAGGGAACGACGGCTGAGAAGCTGGGTGATTCGAGAGTATTTGGTTCGATGGAGAGATCTTCCCATAGAGGATGCCACCTGGGAAGGTGAGAGCATTTTACAGCATCCAACATTACAGTTGCTTGTGGGCAAGCATCTCCGAGAGGGGAGGACTGTCATGTCCCCACTCTAGCTCAGTCTAGCAGAGACATGTGAGTCAGCTTATTATGGGGTCTTGTAGGCTGACAGGGTTGGACAGAGACCCGGTTTGGTTATTCAGTGTTGGAGACTTGGTGTTCTAGCAGTTATTGATCAGTTGGGAGACATTCCTTGTTTTTAGGAGGCAGTTCCTACTTTTTAGGAGGTTTGATCATGCCCAAGGTTGGGTCTCCATGAGATGCCTCTTTGGGTTCAGTTTCAGAGAGATTGGGCTTGTTTCCTAAATTTTAGGAGCATCCCTAGATTTTAGGGATGAGACTACCAGTGAATCCTTGATTTCCGACTTCAGTCACAGAAAGGTGACAGGATGATTTTAGGGTTTGTAATGTCAGTTGGGCATTTTGTGGCTATTTGGGTTATATTTTTAATATTTCCTAAGTTAGCGTTTAATAATTAAATAAGGCTAAGTTGTTAGCCATTTTGGAGTAATAAGGGGATTTTTGGCCTCATCTGGATACGCATCCTATTGTGTGATAGCTCGTTGGAAAGATCTTGAAATTCTTTAAATCTTTCTCTTTGGTCTCAGGGCAATTCAGTGAGCGGATTTCTATCTATGGGGAAAAAGGTCATTTTCTAGTAACATGACCACTTTAAAATAAGAAATTATAACATTTCCACTAGACCACGCCACTTGGAGACAATTAGGGATCGATTTGCAATTGAGAGGGGTTATAAGGGGATAGGAGCTTCATTCTATGATTATCTTTTGCATATTTGACAACTTGTATGAATTTGCTCTGGAGAGCGATTTCTAGACTGGGACGCAAACCCCAGGATTAGGATTGGCTGGGACGTAGCCCTCAGCAATCTTTGGCACCGGACTTATAAGGCATTGTGCGTGGTGATTAAGGACTGAGGCATCAATTCTCAGTAGGGTTTCAGCGTAGCCTACCATCTTTCCAGTGGAGACGTGGTTCATTGCAGTTGGAGGAATGCCATTTGCAGCAAATACACCACGTGGTGTATAGGGTATTGCTTGTATTCACTTCCAGTGTATGTGGGGTTGGAGAACATTCTTCATCTTCCAGTTTGACTTCGAATTTGTATGAGAGCTTGGGAAATACATTGGATTCATTGTTTGGCTTTGTAATTCAGACAAATCTGCCTGGTACGATTTGCAATAATTCTGACTTTTGCTGTATACCTCATTTATTTCAGTATTGCTTCATATTTGCTGTTATCTATTCCTTCCTATGCTATAAAACAATCAAAAACACAAAAACAAACAACCCTTTCTGCACTTCTGTCTAGTTCTGTAAGAAAAACTTAAATAAACAGGAAAACAAAATTAAAAATAAAAAATTACAGCAGGTTAACAGCAAAGATCTATCAGGGATCTTTCATTGTTGAAGTGTGGGATTGCTGGTTTTGATGTGGTTCGAATTCCAATGTGTTTCTAGGTTGTTGGGAAAGTCATGGCTGAAGCATACTTTCATTCATAAGTCTCTGAGTGATCGCCTTCTGCTTTTGGGTATTGGCTCTTTGATTTTCTATGTCTTGGGCGAAGGAATTTGTAAGTTTCCAGCACTAATCTCCGAGTATTCAATTTAATATTGCAAATCGAAATTCCTAGCTATGGCGTTTTTCTTTGTGTGGGCATTTGGAAGTAAGTTGAGTTAAGTGGGATGTTTGGTGGTCATTTTATTGGTTGTTCTTGGTTAGTATTGATATATTAGTAGTTTGGGTTTGGTTTGGAGTGATTTGGGCGAGTTGTGAAAGTGTTTAATGCATTTTAGTGTGTCTTGGTGTTTGCTGGTTATGCGTTTCTAGCTCGCTGTCAAAAATTACAGATTTCCAGAAGTTAGTGTTTGGGTGTGCATTTAGGAGTGTGAGTAGATTAGTTGATTTGAGAGTGATTTGGGTGAGTCTGCAGAGAGATATGAGTGTGTCATAGCTTCTTGAAGTTGCTGGTCTACGTGTCATTGCTCCTAGAAATTCATAATTTCATGTTGAAGGGCTTTTGGGGAGTTAGCACTTGCTTGGGAATATTTATCAACTTGGACAGCATTACTTCTCTATTCAATCTCTCTAATTCCTATATTGTAAGGTTAAGTAGTAGTACTACTAACCATTTCTGATGTGTTGCTTGCCCACTGCATAAGTGGAAGAGGTTGGTTTAGCCGCCTTCTTGCTTTGTAATTCAATTTATGTACTCAGTCCTCCCACTGAATAAGTAGTCGAGTGATAAGTTTAATGCAATTGTCCTCCCGCTGAAATATGCGGTAGAGTGATAGCTTAATGAATGTCCTCCCGCTGAAATATGCAGTAGAGTGATTGAGTTTCAGTTTCTTGTTATTTCCCTTGGCTGGTTTACCGCCAAGAGTTTAGTTTCTATCCCGCTAGATAAGCAGAAGGGGGCTGGCTTGCCGCCCGTGCATTGTAATTTCAGTTTAGTTTATGGTGCTTACGATCCTCGGAACACTGTATGCTCTCACCCTCCCAGATTGGGCTCTCAGTGAACAAAAGGTGGTAGGGTTCCTTTTCAGTAGTTTGGATTATTTCTCTAACCTTAATGGGTTATGGTGTTTGCTTGTAACCCTTATTGCTAAAAAAACAAAAAAAAATTAAGAGAAATATTACAAGTCATTTGGCCATCACAACATAGAAGGTTGAGTCCTACTCCAAATGCTTTGTGACATGAGCCTTTTGTGTAGGCCCTCCTTGGTTGGATTTCTAATCAATCAACCTCTTTTTGTAGTGCTTCTCCATATGACCAAGTTTATCACAATAGTGATGTGATATTTTTCAAACTCTTCAAAGTACCTTCATTATACCCTTGGCTACAAAGGCCTATTTTACACTCTTTGTATGACTACTGCTACCAAAATACTTCTTCCATCTGTATTACTACAAGAGCTTTTTGCACAAATTTTTGAACTTCAAGTTGACATTGGTAGGTGTGATTTTGAGTGTTTAAATGAAATGTTCATATGCCCGTGGTAAGATTTTTAGCATTATGACCACATATCTTCTTCTATCTTGCAACCAATGACTTGCAATTAATGTGAATGTCTTTGATCTTCATCAAATGTTCTTGCAAAGACATCTCATTCATCATTTTTGAGAAAAATATATTTTTTCAGGAAGAAGGCCTTGGTGTTATCTAACATCTTGCGCATATCTTGTAGGCTTTTCCAAATCTCTATAGAGGTTGTTCATGTTTGAACCTCCAAAAGCATGTTAGTAGTCACTAACAATTTGATCAGCATGACAACTTCTCAATCATGCAAATCAAAATTTTCTTAGTCTTTACCTCCAACTATTGGCTGAGTGTCAATACCAAGAACGATCTTGTCAAGGCACTTGTACTAAAAAAATCGAGAGCATGCAATGTTTACAACTGTTGTATTTTTTCCTATGAAGCACTTGTTGCCTTCCAGCATGTTGTTGAGTAATGAATCCATCTCTCCCACAATCTGAAATTATGGAAAAATAAAGCCATTTTTTGCTGTTGTGGCAACTTTGAAAGAATCCTATGAAACCTTAGCTAGAAAATAAAAAATCATGATCTTGTAAAAAAATTGTCATAAGATTCCACCACTATGTTTGAAAATTGTGCCAAAAACCCTAGGTACCATGATTCATAGAAAATACCCATGGTTTTATTAAAAGAATGATAAAAAATTGCTAAAAACACCAAAAACCCTATGTGCATTGAAAAAGAACATGATTTTGAATAAAATTATCAAAAACACTTTTGAAACCCTAGGCGCCAAAGTGTACCCATGATTTTTTTTTTAAATCATAAAAAATTTCTAGAATGATCAAGCAAAACCTTGAAAATCTTAGAAAAAGCCCTACAATTTTTCTTTGGGTTTTGCAACTTCAAGAAAACCAAATAAAAGATACGCACAACTTTATTTAAAAACACCAAAAATTGTGCAAAAAAGGCTTTGATTTTATTTAAAAAACCATAAAAAATTCTACTCACAGGCACCACTATTTTCATAGAAGAAACAAAATGTAATTTTAGTGAAATAACCCATGCAATTTCGGTAGACAAAAGGTGTGAATTTTAAGGAAAAAAAAGTGAGTTTTGTAAATGTATTGTAATTTCCAATTTAATGGACAAGTTATATGCAGGATGGTGTATTTTAAATTTGATATTATGCCTATGATACAAATATTGCTATCTTTCTTTTACTGTAGGTAAGGAGGATGAACATGTATCGATTTCAATGTCATCTCCTTTGATTGGAATGATGTATAAATAGTAGGGTGGCCACGATCAAGTGGCACCTTGATCGGACATGTCTTTTAGTCATGTTCGACCAAGATGTCACTTGGTCGTGACCCCTACTAACAACAACCAATCCATAACTAATCGGTGCTTCAAACATACCCGATAATGAATCAGTATCATTGCTGATGATAATAGTGGTTAATCATATCCGATCGGTATCATATGTTAATGATAATAGTGCTTAAACATATCTGATCATGAATCGATGTCATTTGTTAATTGTTACAGATATAAAACATACTCGATTATGAATCGGTATCAAAGCATATGGATTAATATAACATAAACAATAACAATAGTTATAGCATTATATGCTATCGGGTTAATACCCCGATAGCATATTAATGCTGATATGAATCGACATTAATATGCTATTGGGTTAATAGACCGATAGCATTTTAGATTGATGCTTAACGTAGTTAAGCAAGTCGTCAATCTAATCCAATATCAATATCATAATTGTGACCAATGTTATAGTCTGATAAACATAAAGCATGAATGAGTAAACAGAATATAGGAGATTACTGAGTTAGGAGAGTCTTATCTTGCAGAGGCTACTAATGCATTAACACTCCCTCTTAGCTTTTGGAAGATAAGGTAATCTGCATCACATTTCTTTTTCAAAATGTCAGTCTCCAAGAATATATATCATCTATACATATAATATGAAGTACCATCAGAACATAGGATACAAACATAAAACATTACTCTAAGTATGTGACATAGGGTACCACCCAACTATGTGATATAATAGATTCATCATTTTATTATGAGAAGATATCACCTAAACACATGATATCAGTATTGCCTAAACACGCAATACTGAGGATAAACATATGAGGATGGTTAAATTCTCATCTTATCCATGTTGTGATATGTGCACAAACATTTCATTCAAATGTTTTATCACAACAACATCATGGCACATCCATGACATACCAGAGATCCAACATGATAACTGGTTTGAGAATCATAAGATTGTCACCTTATGATGTCTGCATACAAGTGTTCATAATCTGAGAGATCGTCACCTCTTAGATATGAACACAGGGGATAAAACCCAAAATGTCTCAACATGACAAAAGAAGTTTACATTTTCAACATCTTATTTACAGAGCAGACTATCTTTCTATCATACCTAAACCCTTTCTGAAGTGATCAACCTTCACTCAGGAAAGTGGTTTGGTCAGAATATCTGCAGTCTGATCTCCTGTACTAACATATTCTAATTTGATCACATTTTTGTCTACCATGTCTCGTACATAATGGTATGGGATCTCAATATGTTTGGATCTATCATGGAACACTGGATTCACTGAAAGTTTTATGCAACTTTGATTGTCGCAATGGATGATAGTAGGTTACATCAGATTGCCAAACAATCCCACAAGCAACTTTCTAAGCCACACTGCTTCTTGGGCAGCCATGGAGGCTGCAATGTATTCGGCCTCGGTGGAACTTTGCGCTACAGAAGATTGCTTTCTGCTGATCCAGGATATCATGGCTGATCCCAAACTAAAGCAGCACCCAGAGGTGCTTTTCCGATCAGTCACACTTCCAGCCCAATCTGAATCTGAGAATCCGTGTAGATTAAGATCAATTTTCTTATACTTGAGACCAAGGTTTAAGGTGCCTTGTAAATATCTCATAATGTGTTTTACTGCTACCAGGTGTATCTCCTTTGGCTCACACATAAACTGACTCAAGGCATTCACTGCATAGCAGATATCTAGTCTTGTATTTACTAGATACATAAGAGACCCAATCATTTGCCTGTATAGAGTGGGGTCAATAGAAGGTGATTCTGCTGCTGCTTCTTTAAGTTTATGAAGATTGGTTTCCATTGGAGCGGTCATAGGTTTGCAGCTGAGCATTCCAAATCTCTTCAGGATGTCTAATGTATACTTGCCTTGGTTTAGAACAATGTTGTCAGGATTTTGCCATACTTCCAACCCTAGGAAATAATGAAGGAATCCCAAGTCCTTCATATCAAATTCTTTGGATAGCTCTTTCTTGCATTGATCTATAAGGTGATCTTCTCCTGTGATTAATAAATCATCAACATATAAAATCATTATTAGCATATCATCTTTACTCTGTTTGTAGTAGAGATTAGGATCTGCATCATTTTTAGAGAAGCCTAGTTTTGATAGATATGTGTCAATTCTTTCATACCAGGCCCTGGGAGCCTGTTTGAGCCCATATAGAGCTTTCTTGAGTCTGCACACATGAGATTCTGCATGATGGATCTCAAACCCTTCAGGTTGCTCTAGGTATAGTTCTTCAGATATCTCTCCATTAAGAAAAGTTGTCTTTACATCCATTTGATGTACCTTCCATCCCTTTGCTGCTGTAATGGCTAGTACAGCCCTTACTGAGGTATATCTGGCTACAGGAGCAAATGTTTCTTCATAGTCTATCCCTTCCTTTTGAGAAAAACCTCTAGCTACAAATCTTGCCTTAAATTTTTCAATGCTGCCATCTGCTGCATGTTTGATCTTGAAGAGCCATTTAGAAGAAACAATAGACTTCTTAGTTGGCCTAGGAACAATTTCCCATACATCATTTTTCATTATGGATTGATACTCTTCAGACATAGCATCCTTCCATACTTGATGTTTAAGGGCATCTGTTACATTGTCAGGTTCGTTTTTAGATAGGTCATTCATAAGAGCAACATAGCTAGTAAATTTATTAGGTTTTTTGCTTTCTCTGAAGGTTCTAGAAGGAGCAGCAAACCTTTGAGCTTCTTCTATTGTTTTGGTGGCCCATAGTGGTCTTTTCTTGAGATTTCTAGGTGTGTTTTCATTTTCATTTTCAGTTTCATCTAGATTCTCCCTCTGAAACTCAAGGGCAAGATTTTCATCTAAGTTAGAGGTAGGTACATAGATTTCAGGTTCTATTAAGTTCTGAGCTCTTTTGAAAGCCAGGTCTTCTTCAAATATTACATCCCTACTTAGTTCAATATTTCTTTGACCAGGTACATAGATTTTGTAGGCTTTGGAGGTTTCACTATATCCTACAAGCAATCCTCTCTTTCCAGAAGGTTCTAGTTTTAGTCTCTTTTCTTTAGGTATATGGATATAGACAGGACATCCAAATATCCTAAGGTGGCTAATATCAGGCTTAATCTTAGTGAATACTTCCTCAGGAGTTTTGTCCTCAAGATGGGAGTGAGGGCACCTGTTCTGTATATATACAGCGGTGCTGGAAGCTTCAACCCAGAGATTAGTGTTAAGGTTTTGATCTAGGATCATGGCTTTGACAGCTTCAACTATAGTCCTATTTTTCCTTTCCGCTACCCCATTTTGTTGGGGGTTATAAGGTATAGTAAGCTCCCTCTTAATCCCATTATCTCTACAAAATTCTTTAAATGAATCTGATGTGTATTCTCTCCCATTGTCGGTTGTTAGGGTTTTAACTTTGTTTCCTGAGTGGTTTTCAGTTAATGATTTAAATTCTTTAAACCTAGAGAGGATCTCTTCTGATTCTTTACTTTTCAGAAAGTAGATCCAAGTCTTCCTAGAGTAGTCATCAACAAATATTACATAATACAAGAATCCCCCTAGAGAGGATACGAACATAGGTCCGCATAAATTAGAATGAACTAATTCTAGAATTTTGCTAGTTTTCCTAGTACTATTTTGGAATGCACCTTTGGTATTCTTACCTAGGGCACATCCTTTGCATGCCCCTGAATGATCTTGCTTTAATTTGGGTAGACCTGTGACAAGGTTTCCCATTGAAGATAAAGCCCTAAAATTCAGATGGCCTATTCTTCTATGCCAAACTTCATTTGCATTAGTGGCTTCATGGATTAGGGCTAGATTGGTTTCCATGCACAGCTCATACAAATAGCCCTGTCTCTGTCTAATGGTCTTTGCCTTCTTGATGGAGGAGTTCCTTGGCCAAGCCAATACTTTGTTGTCCATGAATGTCACTCTGTATCCTTTATCTTCCAGTGCCGATATAGAAACTAGATTTCTTTTGATGCCGGGGACATATAGTACTCCTTCAAGCCATAAGGTTATGCCTGTCTTCAATTTGATGGTGCAGGTTCCTACTCCTCTAACTGGATATGTGGAGTCATCTCCGATGGTTATGTCCTCATCACTCTCCTCTATCATGGAATCAAGTACTTCTCTAAACCCAGTGATGTGCCTGGATGAACCACTGTCAATCACCCATGAGTTGATTTTGTTAGAAGCTTGACTTGTGAGTGCTAAGTAGAATACGTATTTCCCGGAGTCATCTTCCCCTTTAGTCTTCCCTGCTTTGACAAATGTAGCATGTTTCTTGGTTCTTTCCCGACATTTTGCAACGAAGTGTCCAAACTGATCACATCTGTAACATTGAATGTGAGATAAGTCCTTCTTTGAAGTGTTCTTGCCTTGACGACCTTTTCTCTTTCTAAACTGCCTTTTCTTGTTTTGCTTGGTGGAGTTGGTGTTTAGAACTTGCAGGTCTTCATCTATATTCTTGTGTTTCATTCCCATTTTGTTCAATCTTGATTCCTCTTGGAGACAGTCATCCCTTAATCTTTCAAATTTGGGATATTTGGACCTTGCACTGATGCCTTCAACGAATGTGCTCCATCCACTAGGCAACCCATCTAAAGCAATGAGTGTTAGCTCTTTGCTTTGGATCTCGTAGTCCAGAGTTGCAAGTTCATCTTTTAGAACTGATATCCGCATAAAGTAGGTGTTGATTGTCTCCCCTTTATTCATGGTGATATGATTTATTTCTCATTTTAATGCTAGAGTTCGACTTGCATTTGATATCTCAAATGTGCTTTCAAGAGCTTTGAACATTTTATAGGCTATCTGATGTTTTCTTATGATGGGCATTATGTTGTTTCTCACCCCATCAACTATTATTTTTATTGCCTTTTCATTTCCCTCAATCCATGCTGTTTTGTCAGGTTCATTTTCGGGTTGATCATTTTTAGTTTGAACAAACGAATCCACTTTGTTCTCCTTTAAGATCATTTGAATTCTGAATTTCCAGGCTAAAAAATCATCACCACCTCCGAGTCTATCTTCGAATCTGATAGCACTGGCCATTTGAAGAAATGTGATGTAGTATATAACCTTGTTCTTAAATTTGTTTCACGAAATTAAATAGCCTCAAGTTCGATCGAATTGGCTCTGATACCATGTAAATGTATTGTAATTTCCAATTTAATGGACAAGTTATATGCAGGATGGTGTATTTTAAATTTGATATTATGCCTATGACACTAATATTGCTATCTTTCTTTTACTGCAGATAAGGAGGATGAACATGTATCGATTTCAATGTCATCTCCTTTGATTGGAATGATGTATAAATAGTAGGGTGGCCACGATCAAGTGGCACCTTGATTGGACATGTCTTTTAGACATGTCCGACCAAGATGTCACTTGGTCGTGACCCCTACTAACAACAACCAATCCATAACTAATCGGTGCTTCAAACATACCCGATAATGAATCGGTATCATTGCTGATGATAATAGTGCTTAATCATATCCGATCGGTATCATATGTTAATGATAATAGTGCTTAAACATATCCGATCATGAATCAATGTCATTTGTTAATTGTTACAGATATAAAACATACCCGATTATGAATCGGTATCAAAGCATATGGATTAATATAACATAAACAATAACAATAGTTGTTAGCATTATATGCTATCGGGTTAATACCCCGATAGCATATTAATGCCGATATGAATCGACATTAATATGCTATTGGGTTAATAGCCCGATAGCATTTTAGATTGACGCTTAACATAGTTAAGCAGGTCGTCAATCTAATCCAATATCAATATCATAATTGTGACCAATGTTATAGTCTGATAAACATAAAGCATGAATGAGTAAACAGAATATAGGAGATTACTGAGTTAGGAGAGTCTTATCTTGCAGAGGCTACTAATGCATTAACAATTTTTGGTAGAAAAAAACCCACAAATTTCTAGAAAATCAAATCCAAGATTTCTGCCCTAAAAGCCAATAGGTTTATTTCTGTAATGAAGCCACATGAGCAGCCCATTGGTCCTTCTACGCCATGTGTGTGCAAGTCATCGTTGTTGGTAGCAGTCCATAGAACTTCTCACGTTCTCATGTTCCGAAGCTTGACATGGCCTCTAATACCATATCATGAAAAATATAAGACACAAAGATTACCAAGATAGTTGATATTAACTAAGCAGTGAAAGTATCCTTATGTAAGAAATACAAATGATTTATCCATAAAGGATAAGATCAATAACTATGAAAATTGATAAAAATGACAACTAAAAGAATAAAGAATACTCCTAAAGTCTATCCTAAAGACTCAATTGACCATTATAGACTAAATATTACAATATTACTTTAATATAAATTTTATTTCGAAAAAAAATGAGAGATACGTTATTTCATCATTCTACTATATAATATAGAATCTTTATTTTAGAGAAAAATGAGAGGTTTGTTATTTCATCCTTGTACTCTATAATATAGAAGCCTACTTTTTAAAGAAAAATAAGAGGTGCTATTTAGATTATCACCATCAAGGTAACAGCATGCAATAACCAAGACATAATTAAGTTGACTACTGTCAACACATACATGAATATTTAATTGTTTACTCCAATTATATGACAGGCCATAACAAATATTTGTAGTTATGATGGAACACAACATTAATATGAAGGGAATCCTCTAGAAAGAAAATTGTTGAGGTTTTATTTAAGAAGTGTACTTTTGAAATCAATTAAAAAAATTTCTTAATTGCAATCTATCCATATTCTTATTTATAACATTAAAAAATTGAATCTTCTTCATCCTCCAGTGTTGTATTCATTCTTTGTTGCTGTTCTTATCTCTTCTTGTTCTTTCCAAAAAATATGAAAAATGAATCTATTTATGAATGGGAATAAGAACTTGCTAACTACGATTACATGTCTGATCAAACTTTGTTGATAAAGTATCTAGATGTCCTTTTGTGAGCCTACCTACCCCTTTTATATAGAATTACCATAAAACTTTCTATTCTCCCTACATGCAAATTTATTATTATGTTCTAGTGTTGAGTTATTTCATATGATTAAAGACTTGATTTTGACAAAAAAAGTTCTCTTCCAAGTTAAATTGGTGATTTTTTCTTGTAGTTACTTCTTTTATGTGAGTTCATTCTTAAGTTTTATTTTCATCAAATGTAAATTGTCCCAAATAAGTAGAAAATGGAATAACATAATATTTAGTTTAAGCAATACCTCATACAAATGAGCTAGTCGTAGAAGCACACTTCCATCTTCAAGCTCCTATTAAAAAAAAATCATTAATGAAAAACATTCCACTAACTAGCAACTAATGTAATCTTACTTTTCTCTACATCCTAATGACACAAGAGTAATCAATCTATGTATATTCTAAATTAACTATTCAAAAACTACTAACATATTCACTTCTGTTTGTTTGTAAAAAATAACTCTACTACAATTAGTAAATGTGATCCAAAGATACCAAAAATATTCACCTGGAGGGTGGGTATTGCAACATTGTTCGGTAATGAATAATTTAGATCCATTGCTGTAAACCTAGAATGAGAAGCATCCCAATTTTGAGCCTCCTGTTAGACAAAAAACACTATTTATATTATAAAATATTTTGTTAATAGTTCACTTTTTATTTAAAGAAACATCTCAGCATCTATAAATTGTGTTACTAATTCACTCTTTAATAAAAGAACTGTCTCAGCATCTATGAATTTTTTACCTCCTGTGAGAAAGCTAATAGTAATGGGGAATATATTTCTTGTCCAGTAGTGCGACGCCATTGTGCACCATTTCCAATAGCATTGATGCTCACATAATAAGTACCTCTTACCTAGAAGATACAAATTTGGTATAAGCATCTAATCACTTCATATTATTCTTATATGCATGTAACTGAGTTGACAGCTCAAAAGTCTTACATAATATTATCTCTTTTGGAGAAAAGTTTTCTTTTAACTATTAGAGTATTCTAGTATTAATCTAAGTAAAGATATAGCTCCTCCTAGTTTGAGGATATTATATTAGAAAAAATAGTTACAATGGGCATAATCTTTGAAGTTTGAACACTCAAAGGAAAGTAGTTAAAGGGGAGACACATTACTCCACCTCCTACCCTAAAAAAATTCCTTCTGAAGAAACTAACTAGTGAATTAAGGTGGCTACAACTTTCACAAATAGGATAAAATTCCAAATTTCCTTATAACCTAGAGATCTCAACAGTCAACATAAGTACTTTTAATTCAATTGAACTAAAGATTTAAATTTCAAAAGAGCTCTTAAAATTTGTAACCTATAATAATCAATAATGTGTAAGATAAGAGCAATTGCTACAAAACAATGAGACAATTGTTGCACTCTATTTAATTTTTTTGTTTTCATGATAGCAATAAAGATGATGTATAAGGTAATTGTGTAACCTAATATCATAATATGGTTTTAACTTTAATATATTGCTTGACTTGAGAGGAGGCACAATTCTATTTCTTCCTTGTGCCATGTTCGGACTGGGTACAGATATATTTCATGTTTCATGATGTAGCATAGTTGACAATTTGGGTATGTTTCTGGTCTCGAAATATGGCCTAACTTTTATATATTTCCTTGCCTCTAGATGAAGCTTCAGTGTAAATATGTATTGAATGTTTTGGTTTGATTTCTTTTTCCACTATAGATCTCATTGTCCAAGATAGTCTAAGATCTATATCGAAAGTTAGTATTGAACTAGATTATTGTGTAGACTCTTAAAACTGTTTTAAACTAGACAAAAAGAAGATGTAGATGGTGAAAAGAAAGTTAGTGAAACCTTATGGAAATACATGTGAGATGTTATCTATCTTCAAATGTGGTTTGGTGATAGACTTCATTTTAGTTTTATCTGTACAAAATAGATTTGGTTATTGAAAAGGTACTTGGTTTGTTTACGAGTTCTTTTCACTATTAAAGATTTGTTTTCTATATTTCTAATTTGCAGGTTCTCTCAACCATCAGCAGGTGTCTTTGGAGCAAAACTTTAGTTACTAGACATTAATTGATAAAACTAGAAAGTATTTCCTGATTTCAGATGAGATTAAATAAAAAGTTGAGTTCCATTAAAATAATTTTACTCCAAAGCTATTTCTACTCTGAAGCTTAAACAACCAACTTGATGCTGTTGTCTACTATCTTCCTATCTAGCATGGTAATAAAACTGACCATTTGAATGCTTTTAAGTTTTGAGAATGTGTAGACATTAACTGTAATAGGCAACAAAAGTATATAAACACTTCAGAATGAGATATCAATTAGAATACTATCAAAAGTATTGCATGAAAATGCATTTATTAAATTGCATACCGTTAGTCCTTCACACTCTACTTCACAAACAGTTTCATCAAGAGCTTCACCAACTCCTCGGCCATCATCATTGATCAACCGCCTAATAAAGTACATGATAATATTTTAGCTTTCGAAATATTTGTTGTATCACAATGCTAAATAAAATCAGTCATAATCTTACCTCAAATGCTATTTTATTTAATTAACAAAGTATCTTAGATTTTTTATTCTTTCAATTGTGTATAGCTAAACCTGTGAAACATTATTTCAAGTTGCCCATCTTGGATGCTTGAACCTCCAACAGCACGGTCAACCAAAACTGAAAATTCTATTTTGTTATCTGCCATATACATCCCAAGATTAATCTGCAAAATAGTTTATAAAATTAAATAAATATTTTAATTTTAAAAAGGAAACTCAGCCAAATACAAGATCTCTATGAAATTAAAGGGCATGATGAATTGAAGATTCAAATGGAGATAAAAAGAGATGGTTAATTTTGATGTTTTAGTTAAAATTATTTTAAATTTAGACTACATATGGTTGCTAAAAATAATATTAGATATTATACTGTCCATATAGAGGAAATCATTCATTTAATTACGAAGATGGTATTTATTCTTGAAGACCCACATAAGCACATAAGATCTATGATTTTTGTATGTAGCGTAGAACACATAAAAAAACAACATTGTACACAGCTTTTAAAATTGTCTATAATGGAGTATGTATGATCATCAAAACACTACAATGAAAATAAGAATTGGTCTGTCTAATATTGTGTAACTAACCTTCAAAATAAAGCCCATGTACTTAAGGTTAGAAAATGTAAATAGAAGAAATTATACTATCAAATGTTACATCCTAAATAAAAATTAAAATGGACAAATTTGTAAAGGTGAGAAGTGCATATTCGTGTCCTTTTGTCTTATGTTTCAGACTAATAGTGATTAGGTTGCCCTTATGTATTGAATAGTCTGAAAGATAGTATATTTTACATGGAATTTGGAAAATGATATTATCCTATCTAAATCTCATCGTCACTTATCCCTAGAAATTGATCTTGATCCCTAGTTCTTCTGTTCACCACCCTAGATCAGATTTGCAGGTTGAAAATTGACTCAAGTCATTTTCACAGTTGTGGACTTGAACCCAAAACTCTTAAAATTCCAATTTTAAACTAGAAATCACTTGAAATCTTGTCGCTTTTGTCTATTGAATATTATGAACTAACTAAAATGTAAATTATTTCAAATTACACAACAGGCAAGTGTATTTAACTAAGTTGCCGAATCAGGTATGTGGGTATGAAACGTTGGTACGACAGAAATTTTTTTAGGGGTTGGGTACATTGTTGGTATGTTCATACAGAAATAATATATATTTATATATACACACATATATATACATATACATATACATATACACACACGCACACATGCGAGCGTGCGCACACACACACACACATATATGTAATATGTATGTATGTATGTATATGTAGCTAAAAAATAGAATTTAGTTTAGAATGTCATATACCAATACATATGCTAAACAAAACCATTATAAATTTCAAATTTCGAAACATTACATACTAATTTAAATTCAGCTATCAATATCAAAAAGATCAAACTACAATTTAATGATAGATAAGTTCTAAGTTCACTAATCAACACTGTAGGTCTTAAGAATATCAAAAAGATCAAACTAGAATCACTAAACATTTCGTCATCTAAAAACATGAACCCCCGACGTACCCAAAGGAGATTCATCTCAGAATCTGATTCCGGTACGTTTCGTACCCATAATCAGCAAAAAAATCCCACGATTCAGCAACTTAGGTATTTAAGAACTAATCCTAATTCATTTGAATCATGTAGCACTAGAGAGAGACTCAAAGGATCTATCAAGAAACTAGCAAGAAGAAGCTAGACAGTTTATCTAGTAGGTTGGCCGTATTAGATGTTTACTCGAGCTCTAGTGGTTATTATGTGCGGAATGCCCTTCTTAGGAGTCATTTTGGTTGAATTTTCCAATAATTGTAATTTTTAGTAAGTCAATTTTGGGCATCAACTGAGCTAGTTGGCAGTGTTACTATTTTTAGATGTGTCATCGGAAGCAGTGGATATCATTATCTCGATAATTTTTATAGTCTAATGATTTTAAATTAAATAACAGTAAATTATTATTTTTTAAAGTTTAATTCAAATTAAAGATTTAACTTTATCGTTTTTTGAATTTTTTGATAAAAACTATTTGAGCACCGATATTTAAGTGATAAATTTTCTTAACTGGCCCCTTTTGAGACTTGGAATGCCATGATGGAGAAATAAGTGAGTTTTAAGTTGATTAAAAAGAAAAGACAAGGTGGTATAGCTTTTGGAGTGGCTATTTAAGCTTACTTTTGTGTAATGTCCCCATTTTAAAATAGAATTTAATAATAAATAATAACAAACAAAATAATAAAAATATGAAATAATATAATTAAAATGTAATTAAGTTAATGAATGGTCAAAAGGCATAGAACGAAGAGTTGTGACTCTCAAACATGAGATGTAAGAGAGAGACAAATCATTTGAAGAGGAATGAGGGAAGAAATGAATGAAGCATGGGAATCAAGGAAGGATTAATGGAGGAAGAAAGGAATGTGAAGTAGATAAGGCTGTGTCTCTTTCAAAGGGCAATAATTATGAAGGATTGTACTATTTCAAAGGGTTCTAATATTGAAAGGTTGTGTTTCTTTCCAAACACGATTAAGGAAATATTGAGGAAAGGAGAAGAAAAGAGAGATAAGCTTGAAGCTGAGAATAGGAGGTTAATAGAGTATATGCAACATTTGATGAATCCAATTCGACAAGAGGATGAGACATTTGTCCCACCAGTATCTCTTCCAAAGGAATCAGTTGAGAGTTTTGAAGAAACGAAGGTGACAGTAAAGGAAACAAAGGAATGGATTGAGAGCATTTCTAATAAGGCCAATAAGTTTGTAGAAGGCTTGGTGCAGGTGCATGGAAAAGTTGCTACATTCATGTATAGAATTCAAAACATGATAGAATTGTAGGAAGATTTCCTAGTTGTACAAGATAAGACAATTCCATGTTTGTGCGTATGGAAAGAAACTCTCAAGCAAACTTTGATAGATGGAAGTGTGATAGAAGCGAAGGACATATATGATTTTGGCCATTGGCATTGTGCATTAATAGCAAAAAAGGAAATCTTTGACAAGATAGGTGATGATTGTGTTTGGATGGAAGAAGTGATTAAAGGAATTAAAAATAAGATATTTGTTGTAGTTGTAGAGATGCTTGGACAAGAGATGATGAGTGAAGATGATATGAATGTAGAAGGTTTGAAAGACAATGCACAATAACTTCTTCAAAGTTACAGGTCCTATTGTGAAAGATCACTTGAACAATGTTTCTTCATTCATGTTCTTTGTGGATAGTGTAGACACCTATTTTTGTCCACCTAATTAAATGAATTTAATATTTGTTTAATTATCATCCCCTTAACTATTAATTAAATTAATATTTAATTAATTCATCCCAAACACCTCCTATTAATTAAATAAATTATTTAATTTATTTAAATCAATTCACCTAGCCAAATTCAGACTATTAATTAAATAAATAAATCCTATTTGTTTAATAAAATCCCCTCCTACATTAAAATTAATTCACATTTAATTAAATCTTCCTTTCTCATTTAAATAAATGAACATTTATTTAAAATCCTAAATTCATCCCACTTGCACTTTCTAGAATATGCAAGTTGCATGCTTAACCTTCCTCTAAATTCTTCTAAACCCTTCTAGTTAGCCTAAACCCCCTCCTAAACATTTGCACATTCCTAAACTAAGGATTAGGAAGGTGTCACTTCTCAAACCATTAAAGGCTTTCTCCCTTCCACAAGTTAACCTCCAAAGTCTTCCTAAGCCTTTAAGGCTAACTCACCTTTGACCCTTGGTTAGATGCTTTTTCTCTAACTTAACCATTCATCTAACCCGCAAATCTCTTCAAGCATTAATTACTTTGACCTAATTCACCGCATTAGCCAAATTTCATACTTGAAATTTGAAATTTGGCAAATTTCAATAAAACATTAAAAATGCGTTCAAATTCGGCCCAAAATTCGTACGAAGAAAAACTAGGGCTTTAAAATTGAAATATATTCTGCAGTCGCGAATCCGGAAATGAATAAGCGCAATCTCCTTACGCTGCGCTGGAACAAGGGTTTTTTCCCACAAATCTGAAAGGTGCCATGCACAAATAAGAACCATCAATTTGATGATAACTGTGCTTCCCACTGCAAAAATCCCTTTCCAAAAGGAATTTATCAGAGTTTATCTGAATAACGATAATGCATAAAGATAATGTTTAAAGGCCCGATATACAATAGTCGTGGTGAGCCCCCATTCAACCACTTAGACCATTTAATTTATAAAGATAATGTATTATAAATTACGGAATATGACTTAAAGAAGTTTTTAAAATTAATTATAATGTAATATAAATTCATAATATAGTTTTATTTTTAATAATTTTAATTACATTGTTAAATTTTTATATTAATTTTAAATTTGATATAATATTATTTAATTTTAATTTCATTTCAAATTTATTTTATTTTATAATAGTATTTCAAATATATTTAAAAATTTAAGTTATATTTATAATTTAATGAATTTATTATTTATATACTTAAATAATTTAAATTTATATAGGCGAATTTAATGTCGATTTTTTTTTTCGAATTTTTTACCCTTGTCGAACTTCATCCAAATTTTATTGTTGCTGAATTCGAATTCGAACTTGGTGACTTAGACTTTGACCATGGATATCCTTTAACCCTTGCACAAGAGTTTATCCCTTGGATAAAAAATTTATCCACTAAACTAACCCTAACCAAACCCCCTAGGGTAACCCTCATGTCCCCTCAAACATTTAATGCTTCTTCCCTCTCCTCTCAAGCCCTCTCATAATGCCACTTGTCACCATTGCATTGGTGAAAGTTGCAAACATGGATTGAGGATCATGTGCCCTCTCTCATACAATCCTAGCCCTTGCTAAGTTAATCCAATCTTAGCCATCTAATTGCCAATTTCCTCTATAAATAGGACTCATCCTCTCAATATCAAGGCTACACATGATCAAAATTATTTTTCATTATCATAGTGCTTTCATTATCAAGTCACACAAATTATCCTCAAGCATTTTAGATCATAATCATATTAGTCTAGCAATCATAAGCAAGTCAGCATAGTAATTTATCCATCATAGCATGTTAGTTTCATTATCATAATCATTAATCTTCATTATAGCATAGTTTTGTTATAATATCATAGATCTTAGTTGCATAAGCATATAAATCAATTTGCCATAGCACTCACCCTTTGAGTTGTCATTCTAAGAGTCAAGTTGCTCAATGATCTGAGAGCAAAACCCATGACTTGAGGAATCCTTGGAGATAGAGGACAATGGAATGGTTATCTAACTTGTTTTGTCAATTTATCCCTTTATATGTAATGTTTCATTGGTGTGTAACTTAACCTTTTGATTGTTTGACAGTCACACTTCCCTGCACACAAATAGCTTTCGGGGATGAGAATTGGAATGCTAGAGAATATTTGCCAAGCGTTGATGACTTGGACGTCATCGAATATAAGTTGGATATCATACCAAGTATACCAATGATAGAGCTTGATCTTGTTGTGTCTAAGTTCATTAAATTTTCTATTAGATAAAAGGATAAAAGATACATCATTCTAGAAGAAAGTTTGTTGAAGGATTAGGTGGCATGGAAATTTGCCATTTGTTCTCATTCCTTGCATTTTGTGCCAAGGAAGCTGTTTATTTTCTATTGGCTAGTTTTTAATAAAGTTTGGTCAGTTAGTTAGTAAGTTGTAACTAACCCTAATTAGGCTTTAGTTGTCTTAATCTTGGCCATTGATTTTGAATCAATACGGGGCCTTCATTTGTAATAAGAGCTCGATATAAGACTTGCTCACTTCATTTTGTAATGAGAGACTTGTGTGAAATTGTCGCTGAAATACTGCCAAAGTGAATACAAAAGTCATTGAAACTTGGTGAGCCTATGTTATTTTGGATGTTAGCATGGTTTCCTATGTTTGAAATTTAGATCAAGAGTTATTTGGGATTTTATCACTAATAAAATTGATCCCGGATATAGTCTTTATTTCGACTGCATCCTTTCCTTGGAGGATATTGAGTGTGCTCTTTTTTCCATGAGGCCTTATAAAAGTCCAGGTTATGATGGCCTCCCAGCTGTGTTTTATCAAACTATGTGGGATAAAATCAAGGATGTTTTTATATGCTCTATTTGGAAGCCTTTCATAAGGGCTTTTTACGACCAAACATAAATAGAGGTTTAATCAAACTTATTCCTAAAGGGAAGAATGAGGATACAATTGCTGGTTGGAGACCAATTACCTTATTAAATACATCTTATAAAATTATTGTAAAGGCCTTAGCTATTAGGATTGAACTGGTGATCCAAGTAATTGTTAGAGCTGAGCAAACTGGCTTTGTCAAAGGCAAATTTATTTTGAATAACCTAATGTTAGCTTGGGAGACACTTGAATGGACCCGTCAGTCAGGTCAAAATGCCTTGCTAATCAAATTAGACTTTGAGAAAGCTTATGATAAGATTTTCTCAAATCTCATCTTCAAAATGTTACATTGGTTGGGGTTTGGGCCTAAATTACTAACACATGTTCGCATGTTGTTTCGTGATGCCAATGCACAAATTGTGATCGATTTTCTTTAACTGTTCCATTTGAAATGCAGTGATCCATAAGGCAGGGATGCCCTTTATCCCCCTTCTTGTATGTACTTACTACTGATGCCTTGGGTTACCTTCTCCAAACAGGCAACCAATTGAAGCATATTAAAGGAATTTGTATGCCACAAAACAGATTGGTTATCAACTCTCATTTTGCTGATGATAGTATGTTCTTTTTGCAAAATGATGAAGAAGAGTTAAAGAATACTCTAGAAATCCTTGATTTATATTGTGCCATTTCTGGTTCGCAGTTAGCTCATAACAAGATTGAATTGTTGATGTCCCAATTTGGAGGTATTCCTAAGGAATGGAAGGAAGTTAAACATGGGGAGATTACCAAATATCTTGGCATTCCCTTTGGTGTCGAGGTCTCTCTTTTTTATATGTGGGAATGGTTCCTAAACAAACTTAAAAATAAACTATTTCTCTTTGGCAGGTAGGATTGAAGTAGCCCATACAAATTTTATTGCTTCTCATGTGTACCATTCATCTTGTTGGATGCCTTCGAAGAGGAAATATGAAGATCTGAATAAGCTAATTTGAAAATTTCTTTGGTCCAAATGGGATGGCTATGCTGATTTTATTGCGTCTTCTTGGTCTCATTGCATTCAACCAAAACATAAAGGTGGTCTAGGAATCATTGACCCAAAAACTCAAGGGTTATGCCTTGTTGCGAAGTGGATTATTAGAGCTACTAAAGGGGATGAACCATGGAAGATATTTGTTTGTCATTGAGTTTTTCAAGCTGGTGCCAATAAAAAATGGCAATCTATTAATTGGTTTGATAAAATTATGATGTCTCCCTTTTTCAAAATCAAGGCCTCTTTCCCTATACAGTCCATTTGGAAGGATTGGCAGTAGGTTTGTCAATTTTTGCAATGGAATGGCTACTCCTTACAGCAAGGTTTTAGCTTTGCTTCATTGTCAATTTGGTGGAATAAACTTATTAGTTATCACAATCAACCACTTGTTGTTTTCTTTCCAAAACAAAAGGGATTCAGAAATTTAAAGACATGTAGGATTTTAATAACTTTGATTGGGCTTCTTAGATGAAAATCAAAGAGAAATTTCAGTTAAACATCAAGTATAGTGAATTTCTTATATGTACGCCAAGGGAATGCAACTATTTTAAAGATTTGAAATGGACGGCTTCTTCTCATTTCCACCATCTTCCTCTAAAGAAAGTTTATATCCATCTATTGCCTCATTATGAGATCATTCCCCACCTCAATTATAAATGGAGATGCAAAATCAGTGCTAAGAGGTGGAATTTAGTGATTGCACAAATATGAAAATCCGGAACTAATGTTGAGACTCAATTTCTAGCTTAGGGAGTTAAGCATAGTCCATTTAATTAATACTTGAGGAAAATATCCAAACATTGTGCTATCTATCCTCTTTGTCGATATGGCTAATCAGACTCATTATATTTACTCCATTTGAAATTCTTAAATACTCTACCTGAGATCACAAACTAGATTGAGTGTTTATGTTTTTGCATCAAGTTGGTGTTGATTTGTGTTTCTACTCATAACAAGAAAGAAATTTCACAATGTGTGTATTCACATGTATATTCCGTGTTTGCCTATATGTATGCTTCGTGTTTTCCATGTGTATGCTCTATGCCCTCCACGTGTATGCTTCGTGTTTCCCATATATATGCTCTGTGTTGTTTAACTCATGATGGTAGATGACTTAGTTGAGGAAATTAAAATAAACATTTGCTTGAGGACAAGCAAATTCGGGAAGGGCGTACTGTCATAACCCCTCTTTGGATATTGGATTATTGTGATTAAATAAATACGATAATTAAAACATTTATTAATTAACATATAATAATATTGGAAAAACGTCTCATTTATGAGACTTCACGATTTTCCTCTAAAGTGAGAGGGTTATCATAACCCCACATCCCGGTGATGTAATTAATAATAGATTTTGTGATTCTTAATCATAATAATAAATTATCATTTATTAGGTAATTAATTATTGATGTTAATAGTAATATTAATCATTCATTAATATAAAAATAATATTAATCATATCAATATTAAATATTATTTTAATACAATATCATACCCAAGAATGTCCAAAATTATTAAATGAATAACGGATTAGGGTATTAGAAGCAGTGTGAATACGACAAGGTGGAAGTGGACAATAATCAAGGAACGAATGTGAAGGACACCTAAAAGTGGGTGGAGTATTCATAGGAGTTAATTATGTAGTCTCTGACGCAAAGGAACAACTTCGTGAAGTCTCTGAAAGAGACGAAGTTGTAGAAGAGACAGCCAAATACACAGTCATACCATGTGACAATGATAATATACCTGATTCCTCTAGCACGAGCATCATCGATAATAGTATGCCATGGGGGAATCAGCAGATACAGATACCATTCGTGGGTTAAATACACAGTCTTCATGTCGGACTGGGACAGACAATTACGGAGAATATGTTGCCATTGAAACAATAAGTATTGATTATTGATTTCCATCTAAGGATGATATCGAGCATGGTTAAGGATTGACCACACCAATTGCATTAACTAATGACAATAATCAATTAGTTTATTGGATAGATGTGATGGTTTAATTAATTCCTACCATTATTGTAACCTAATCTGAGATGACTTCTTGTTTTATTTTAATGTAACGTTCATATTTCAATTATTAATATTAACTATTAAAGAAGCTTTACCATAAAATATTATTAGTTAAATAAACATAAAATAGATATATTGATATGTAATATAATATTACATTTACCATATAACGTGTTATTTAATAAATATAAAATATAACATAAATTGTCAAAATACATTATAATTATTATTTGGAATAATATCATATTAATACGATATCATTAATAGAACCTATATACAATATAAATTATTTATGATACTACAATTAACGCTCTCCTTAACCACACTAAGGAAGAGCGTATCACTTCTAAACGAAAGCATTAAATAAAATGCGATGAAGACTAGTCTAAGGCGCCGAGAGGAAGTGCGGGTCAAACAGGGAGAGGTGACTCCAACAGTCACCACCGCTCACCATTCCTTTAGTGGCCACGACCCTTGGATGGGTCCACTCCAACATGTTCCCGGCCCCGCAAGTATTAAAGGGCACACCATGAGGAGGAAAGGGGGGTGTGCAGGATAGCAACAAAGGAAAAAGCGGCAAGGGATGCAGACTACGGATTTGGGACATTATAGAATGTTCATCACAAGTTGCTAGTTGGAGATAGACTAAGATGTGTTGTAGTTAAACCAATTAAATGTCCCTTTTGCTCATGCAGTGAAAATATGAAACATTTATTTTGGGAATACCCTTTTGTGAAAAAACAAAGGAAAGCTGTTTTTACCAATTTTTCTGCTATTTTTCATCATAAGTTGAATTGGAAGGAAGCTCTCTTTGGCCTTGGTTTGCATAATAATTGTATTTCTGATTCTATTAGACAAGTGATTTTAAGTCATATTTGGAAGGCTAGGTGTACTACTATGATCTCAAGCAATTATTTTTCGAAAACTAGTATTTTAAAGCTTTACTCTGACATAGTTTTTCAGGCAGCACTTTTGTTTTCACTGATTCTAGATTTATCCAAAAGAAATGTTTTGGCCATGGCTCAACTTCAAGAAATTCAAGATCAAGCTAACATTCTTCAAAACAGCTGCAAAATAGTTCTTTGTAAAGTGTTCAAACTGAATTATTAATGTCTGGTTTCTTATGTATGCCATTTGCTGGCTTTTGTAATCATCTTTGTTGTCTTCTAAGTTGTCATGTCCATTTGAAGGTCCTCTGTATATTCTTTCAGCTATCTTCTTTAGCTAAACATTACTTGTAATCTTGCATTGATTCAATATAAAGAAAAAGATAAATCTACATTTGGAAACAATGTATGCTAACACCTATCTAAAGACCCATGCTCTAATGAGAATCCGCAACTTCAAGAGTTAATGTTGTTTAAGGAGCCACACTAGATAGCTACGGAAATGACTTGCAAAAGCTGCTCCAAAAACATGTTGGGCTCAAAGGGAAGTCCATGAAAATAGAAAAAAATAAATATTTCATAAGCCCAAACTTTAGAAGACTATTAAATTAAAGATCGGGCCATACACAAAAATATTACTCTAGTATCTCAATGCCTCGAAAGTTAATCCTCAACCTTCACTTAATTGAGTAGGCTCTTTTAATAAACCTGCAATATCAATTAAACCTAGGATATTGAATGAGGAGTCGGCACTAAAGCATACTCACAACAATATCATAAACGAAAAATTACTTGTGCCAAACTTTAGATGATAGAAATAAAGTTATATCTCAAGAATTTAGCCGTCCATTCCTAGAATATAATCATCTAATAAATATCCATTTCTTTATTTCTGAATCAAACCCTAAACTTCTGCAAATTTGTCCCCATTGGAGACTTCACAAATTTGGCCCAACTGTGAACTCCATCACTAATCGACTCTTAGGAAGAGTTCGGTTTTCGTCCAACCTTTCTTTAATCTATTGAAGGTTTTCGTCCTCAGAGATTAGCTTATACAAAGCACAAGGCATAATCGTTATATCAAAAACCATAAGCATGCCTTACCAAAGCTCCTCCTTATAAAGACCTCCAAGCAACATGGAGAAGATTGGCCATATTTAATATTAGACACAACAAGAGCACTTTATTTAATAAAGTGACTTATTTTAATATTTTATTATTTTTACTTTATTTTTAATTTAATTAATTATTTAAATCATCTTTTTGAAATAAAATTAATTTTTGGAGAACTTAATCGATTAATTCAATTAAATCAGTTTATAAAAATTTGGGGACATTACATAAGGGGCACAATACGAATAATTTAATCATAACAATGTAAGTTGAGCCCAATTATCTTTTCAAAACGGCAATTTAAATGTTATTATTGGAATGGCCATCTAAATGAGACATTCTAAGACCTACGCAATGCTTCATTTAAAAAATCTTAAGAGGAAAAAAGTGAGATTAATGAAGGGCCCAAAAGGGGGCGCCTATAAAGGAAAAGTAAGTTCTTAAAGCAAGTGAAATATCCCACCCCCTTGTAGAGATATTTACTGCTGATTTCTGCCTGTTGGTTTTGTTTAACTTTTTTTTTTGGAATTTTAATGTTTTATAGTTTTTTTGTATTTTTGATGCCTTGCTAGGAAATGCAATAATTATAGGAAATGCAATATATCATTAAATAACTAATGCCAGACAAAGAATAGCTCATTCCAAATCTGATTATTTATTGCTGAATATTTATTGCAAATAATTACATAACTCATACCCGGAAATGAAGGGCTATAATGTTGCAGGCATGAAAATGATTATGCAGCAGTTGTGAACGCCAAATATGGGGAAAATAGGACTGATTCATTCTGGTATTTATTGCTGTCCACCTCCAATGAATAGCCGACCAAAATTAATGTTAGACAATGCTCCAAAAGATAGTCGCCTCCACCTTGAAGACCACGACCAGGCAATGGAAGTTGTACGGCCCTTCCGCATCAGATTGGTATGACCCCAGCAGTAGCAGATTGGTACGGCCAGCAGCAGATATTAAGGCATAAAAACATTAATAACTCCGTTCTCCAATCTGCAATGTAATCTCTCTGCAAATGATTCTCCAATACTCTCCAAACCCTAGAATAATCCCTTCAATTTGCCCAAATATGACTACTGTCTGCACTCACCAATAAATGCAACCCTAAGATGATCTCTCACACCCTCAGGCAGCAATAATCATGAAGCAGCTACGCTCTCCAAGATCGAAATCTCTGAAAACCTTTGTTTCTTCTCCTCACAGACCATTTCACCAAAATGCATAAGTGTAGAATGAATTAATTATTCATTGAGGCTCCTTTTATAAGTCTCCAATGTGGCTCGATTTCCCACAAAAAGCATTTAATGTCTTTTAATTTATTAAATGCTTCACTTTACTTTAGGCCATTTTTAATATTTGCAAAGTAAGCGCCCATCTTAAATGATATTAATATTTGACTTTATGATATTAATTGCACCTTATAATATAAAGTCAAAATATTAATTATTAATATGCTCATATAATTAATTATTACTAAAGTATAACTTTAATAACAATTAAATTATCATAACTCCCAAAATAATCATTATTTCTCGATTCTACAAAAACCATAGGGAAGTCCACTATGTTTAGTCCTCAATGTAAGGTTGGTAACACTCACAGATAACACAATGTATTCCACACGTACCAGTTATTCATGTAACAGAACATTCATATATCACAGCATAAGTAATAATGATAAAAAATTAGATCGGAAGAGTTATATCTTTATTGAATTATCTAGAATATATCCATACATAATCTTCCCTACCGAGGTTCCATCCAAACAATATATAGACCCGACAGTTGGCCAAGTTGCCAACCATCACCAACTCCCAACTACCCGATGGGAACCTCTCAGCGACGCAACATAACCATAAACACAACATAAACACAATTATAACTATCAATCCTACTAACATAAGTTATTTACCCCTAACATTAGCCCCCCCAAAAAAGTAGTCGTCTTCCAGACGACTAAGACAATAGGAGCTGAAATACAAAATATAAACTAAGATCGAGGGAGGAGGCGTCCCTGTAGTGGATGGAGAAGAAGATTGTTGTCCGGTGTGAAGTCTCAGGTTCTTTTCTACCAGCAGCTGTCATTCCCATGCCTTCTTTACCATGTGGGCAACTTCCAATAGTTTCTTATCTTTTTGCTCTATCTGTGAGGTGAGCTCTGCCACTTGGGCTGCTAGTACTTGCACCTCCTTCTTCTGCATGCTGCAACATGCCTCATAGGTGGTCATCTTCATTTCCAACTCATTCCGCAGGTTCCTTTCTGCTGCAACTAACTGTGCATGCTTCTCCCCTTCTCGAGTTTTGTTATGTACAACTGCTAAGCTTCTTGCTCTACTTGGTGCTGCCGCATCTGCAAGTATACATCCCGGAAGGCCCCCTCCATGTTGCGGAAGGTGGTGTCCAACGTGCCCCTGCCTTCCACCAGGTGCCTGTGAGTCTATTCCTGAACCATCTCTAGCGTACTACAATTCAGCCACTCTTGTTGCTCGAAGTGGCATGCGAACTCATCTGCACACCCCGTAGTCATGAAGTGACACAGTTGCGTAGCGTCGGCGGAGTTGCCGACCTCCATCTGCCCAGTCAACTGTGCCATTCCCCGTGCAATATCGGAGAGCTCTCCCAGGAATCGCTAGAGTGAGCCTGCTGGATCACTCGGATCTGGTGGAGTGAGGTGGAGCCCTGCTAGTGATTTTTCTGGCCCACAGCTCTTTTGGTCTTGCCCGCCACTTCCTGGGGCTTGATGCTCTCGGTCAACAGACATCCCCTCGTCCTAGTCTGAGATAGTAATAGTTATGTCCGATGTCAGGCACACCTCAATGGCCATGCTATGTGGTGCAGGGGAGGGGGGAAGGTGCGGAGTGAGTGCGAACTGCCCCAGCCATCCATCCAGCGAGGCATCTATATCTTCGTCTATGAGTGTCTCTAGTGCTGCCAACGCCTCCAGGCCATCCCCAGTCATCAATACATCCCTTGCCTCATCTTTCTCCGCTGGTTCCCTACTAGCACCTAGTGTACCACTACGTGTCAGTACCATACCAGTACCTACTAGTATTGTACCAGTGCTCGTCATATTAGTTCCTGCTGGTACCATACCAGTACCTACTGGAGCAGTACCAGTTCTTGTTGTACAAGTACTTGTTGGAGCAGTACCAGTACCTATTGGAGACGTACCAGTACCTGTTGATGTTGTACCAGTACATGTTGGAGTCGTACGAGTACCTGTTGGAGCTGTACCAGTACCTATTGAAGTTGTACCAATACATGCTGGAACTGTACCAGTACCTATTGGCACTGTATCAGTACCTACTGGTACCATACCAATACATGTTGATATTGTACCAGTACCTGCTGGTACCGTACCAATGTCTTTCATACCTGAACCTAGATATGTCATACCAATTCCCTGCTCGGTCATTGTGTCTTTTCCTAGTATGGCCTCCCCTACCACTGTTTGGTCTACCATACTGGTACCCTCTGTGGCTTCTGCTGCAAGTACAACCAAGCTAATTTGTGGCAATGATACCTGCCACTATGCTAGTGGTTCCCCTTCGTTGATTTTTCGGAACAGCACCCCTACTAGTCGCACGTCCCCCATAGGGATGGCCATGGTAAGTGCTTCTTGCGGTACCAAGTGTGCCGAAGACAATTTCGGAGGTGTGAACTTCACCCTCGTACTCTTCCATTGTGCCCGTAACCCTCTGTGTTGATCCTCCTCTTCCTCTTCCTGCTACTACGACTCTGCTTCCCCTTCATCCTCTGCAACTGTGTGTGGTACCATGCGAAACCCTTCATCACCACTTTCCTACTCCTCAGTCTCCTTTGCCTCTTCCTCAGACCCTTCAGCACTACTGGCATCTTCGAACTCTATAGATGCGTCCAGCTTCCTCCTCAGTTTGGTTGGCTGCACGGTATCACCTAGTGTGTCCAAGTGGGTATGGTAGTATATGGTAGGTTTATTTGGTTCCACCCGTCCATGCGGTTCGAATGTTCCCCACATTTCTGGTGGTACTTGCAGGCGTACAGCGTCCAAGAATAAGCTGATGGCATGATGGCACATGTTGAACGTCTTGTGTTCTAGTTTGAGAAAATCATGAATTCGTTCTGCCAAGAGTTGCCCCCAGTTGTACACCTTCCCACACTTAATCCCATTCATTAATCCTATCATCCACACAGCTATGTCAAATGCATAGCTGGCTCCTGTAAGGCGACTTTTTACCAGGTCCATTAACATCCTCCATTCTCCTGGTGCGATAAACGCACGTTTCAACCCCCTGCCGTGGACTAGGCACTCTTCCACTGTTCCTCTGTGAGGTCATCCCTACATACCAAGTCCATCAACCATTTCTGTTTTTCCTTGGTAAGCTTTTTGGTTGGTTTGGCTGCAGATGCCTCCTTCTCAGGTATGCCAAAAAACAACTGAAATCCTTCAGTTTAAAAGAAACTCGCACTGTGCATCCCTGAAACTGAATGATGGAGGCTCTTTCTTGCGGGATATATCCAGACACCATAGTCCGCAGTACTGGCTCAAAATCCTTGATGCTGAACGTGGGCATTTGGATGGCATGGTCTACCTGAGCCTTCCTGAGGGAGTCCTTTATTAAATGGTCCGGAGGCGTTTCTTCCCACCAAGTGCGGCATTCGCTACCGGTCACACTTTCAAATGCTACATTCTTCGCCGTGAGCTCCTCTAAGTCCTTCTGCACCTTTGGCCGGTTCCTGGCTTTCTTGCTGCTGGTTGGCTCTATGGCAGTCATGGCTGCACTATAACTGCCCTGCTCTATTCACCTTCCTTTGTCCCGTCCGTGGCCATTATTATAACTGTCTAAAAGGGTGCTTCGCCAATTTGTATGACCCATTGCACTATCCACTGCCTTCTCACCGTATAGAGTCCAAGGTTTGACTTGCCAAATAACCTTCTTCCTTCTTATACCTGCCTGCTTCTTGCGTGTACGGACTATTGCATGCTGGTCTCTGTACGGTACCGTACGGTATTCGTTTCCTTGGCCGTACGACTTCCTCCTTCCTTGCGTCGACGGCTATACACTACTGTACCGACTACTTAGCTTGCCGTACGGTCTACACTGAGCTCTGTACGACAAATAATGCCGAGATTGATCTATGTCATACCTAAGACTTTGTACGACGTACGGCATGGCCTGTTGAATTTGGTGCCAACCGTACGGACTAGGTGCGTCTGTCGTACGTCCCGTCCTTCCCTGTGCTATGCGTTCTGTACGTCGTACACCATACGGAACATCCCGTTGCCTTCTACTTCCTCCTGTTGCCTTCGTACGCGTCGGTCGTACGCCATACGGGTGAGGCATTTGTCTTTCCTGATTTCCAGTACGAGCAATCTGTACATCGTACAGGCCTTCCAATGCTCCTTCCCATGCCTTCACGTCCGTACAGTTGGTCCGTACGGTGTACGGGCTGAAGTCCTCTCATGTGTCCATTCGTACAAGTACCTACCTTTGCCCTTCCAGCTCCGCCTTGCTGTCGGGTTTGCTTCGCTTCCTCCCCCACTCTGTATACAAATGGGCCTCTTGGGGGTTTTTATAATTACTTGTCCTTGTCAGGGTTAGGGTTAGGCATAAATGCTTTATTAACTTAATATAAAATAAATGCCTTTTTATCAGTCGTAGTTTTTCCTTATTTATTTCCCTTACTTTAACTTTTTCCATGCCCCTTTCCTCGTACTTGATGGGTTTGTCTCGTTCAAACTAGTGGGCTCGCTTGTCATCCACTCGTGCCATTCCCTCCTAGTACCTGCCGTACTCCGATGGAAATGACTGTTCCTCCATACCGCCACTTGATTCCCCAATCTTGCATATTTGCAGCATGTGGCACTCTGGGTGGAAGACCTCGTAGTCCTCCATCTGCCAATGGAAGAGTCCGGCCAACGAACTAGTTCCATCCTTAGGGCATCCGTCCAGTTCCAATACTCCCTCCTTGTTGGGTTCCCTTCCTCCTCTGTCTCCTTCGGAACCCCACTCCCATCTATTTGAGTCTTCCAAGTCGGAGTCAGACGACGCAAGCTCTTCACTGATGAACTGATTCCTCAGGTCAATCACATACTTATGGCCTTCACTTTCGATTGAGAGTGTATTCTTCTTCCAATTATGATTGGCTCTAGCCATGATCAGCCATCCCCTTCCCAAGAGGGCGTCGTACACTTTTCTTTCCAGTGGGATGACTACGAAGTCCAAAAGGAATTGTTGTGTCCCGATCACTACCTTTTGTGCCATGAGAGTACCGAGAGGTTTGATACCGTGTTGATCTGCACCGACCAGATGAAATGTTGGTGGCCAGAGAGTAGGCTTGCCAAGACCTCTCCAAGTTTCTTCCGGTAGCACATTGACCCCAGACCTGCCATCCACAATGGTGTTTGTGAGCTTTTGTCCCATTATATCCATCTCCACCATAGAAGGTTTTCGTCCAATACTCACCGTGAGCAAGATGGGGTCCATGGCATCCGTACCAAGTTCCTTCACCGGAGCCGTACTAAGTGGTTCTGTCATCGTTCGGTGTTCCTGGTTGATGGTAGTGTCGCCGGCTGCATTTGTCAGGGCCATCCTCAACTGTGGCATGGTCTGTAGAAGATCGAATACCCCCATGGGTATAGTGGTCTGTAACATCTGCTTAATGATAGTTTTCTCTAGTTCTGAACGGAGTGGGGTATTGGCAGCCGGGTGCAAGGCCCTCCGTTCTTCTGCCATCGCCCACTCAATATCTGCCCTGGCTTCTTGGAGTCTTTCTTTCTCCGTGCGAGGGCTAGGATACATGGCTTTCTTGTTTTGCAATCTTGTGATTGGCAGTACGCCTTCCCCTGGTTCTTCTACCTCCACCATATTTACCCCTTTTTGCTTTGGACACTCTGTGTCCTCATGATTCCCCAGACCACACCATTTGCATAGCAAACTTCCTGCGTCATCTCCATTTTGGCATTCCTGCACAAAGCGACCCCATTGGTTGTATTTCCAGCATTGGATCATGGGTTGTCCCTTTGCGTCCTATTGAATTCTACTCCGTGGAGTGTTAGTATTGGATCTATTGTTACCCCACCAGTTGTTTCGGTACCCTCTAGGAGAGGCGTCAGAGTTTGCTGCCGACTTTGGAGGTGTCGCTGGCGGTGTGACTTGGTCGGGTTGGGCGTAGAGCACTTGTGTGCTCCGTGCTTTCAAGTTGTGTGGGCATTCCTTAATGGAATGTCCCATTACTTGGTAGATGTCACAAAAGGCTTTGCGGGGACAACTCCCCTTAGTGTGTCCTTCCGTCTTGCAGTCGGTGCACCATAGCTCTTTTCCTTCCCTGCCACTTTCTTTGTCACCTTTTAATTCTTTCATCATCCTCATCATATCCCTTCGGAGTGCTTGCACGGTTTTGGAGTCCCCATCGCTGTCTTCATCCATACTGTCACCATCGCTCACCCGACGTTTCCCTCGGGATGTCTTGTTTTCACTTTCAATATCCATCGCGCGGTTATATGCTTCATCATACGAGGGCGGAGGAACCACTTTCATCTTCCGTCTGAGGGACGATACCAGTCCTTCAACAAACCACCGCTTCTTGAGGCCATCAGCCGGCTGGTTCTCCATTTTGTTGAGTAGTTCCCTTAGCCTTCTGTTATATGCCCACACGCTTTCACTTTTTCCTTGCTTGGTGTTGTAAATCTCTGCCACAATTTCGTTGTCATCCCTTAGGAGTTTGAACTCCTCCTGGAAAGCATTCTTCAAACTGTTCCAGGATGTTTTATACTGGACATCCAGGTCTGTATACCAATCAATCGCTATTCCCCGCAGGGTGGCTGGAAATGCTTTCAACCAGTAATCGCGGTCATCCTGGCCATTTGCTTCCCAAATGGTCACGCATGTCTTACAATGTTGTACGGGATCCTCTGACCCGTCGCCCATGAATTTTGGAAGCTTTTGTTTCTCCAGGGTTTGTGCCATTGTTCTTGTGTGGAAGGTTTTATGTAGCGCTTGGAAGTGACTATATGCCGGAAAGGTATTATGTGCCCGAGAGGTACCGTATGCTCTTGGTCTAGCTGGGCACATGTTCGCAGGGCTTTGGTCACCCTCACTCCTACAGTCCCTCCTTCCCAAGGTTTCTAGATCTAACCTTCCTATTTTGATTCCCTCTGCCAAGGACAAATTCCTGATGCGAGATAATGTTGCTTCAAAAATAGTGGCGATCTTCTCATGCAGGTCTCATACCGCCTTCTCTCCTTGTTCGGAATATTCTGACGGGTTGCTCTATGACTCGGCTCCGTAGTCCTCTTCGCTTGACGTCGAGTGTGGGGCAGGGCCTAGTCGGCAAGATCCTCCTCTGCTACATCTGGAAGTGGCAAGTTCCTGGCAACCTCAACCAACTCCTTCACGTACACGGCCTTTGTCTCTCCCGACTACGACTCCGACTTCTGATGCGTTTCTCCGAGCTCCTCGAGTCAACAACCTCCCTTAGCCATCATCTCCGTTTGTCCTGTTCTTTTATGCGGAGAGATCTTCGTACAATTCCCTCGTCTACTCCTTCGGTGGTAGTGGTACATTTGTCCTTGTTTGGCCGTAGGGGCATCAAGTGCTAGAGGTACGGCGTCGACCAGCCTCCCTCTCCTCTTCCTCCCTATGGCTCTATTCCTCGTACCTTCGGAGTACTTGTTGCCGACAGAGTTCTCGAGTAGTTTCCTCCCTTCAATCTTGAAGTGCAATCAAATTTCTAGCGAGTTACCTTGGAATACTTCCGAGCAGGCCAAAGACGGAGTGCTGACGGTGAGTTCACCACGTACCGTGCCTTCCGAGACGGCTCTCTCCCGAGCCTCTCTCTGCACGTATTGCGTGACCGACACGTCTCACAACTCTACCAAGTCTACTGTCAACTGATCCTCTCATGTCTCTTCTGTGGTACTTTCTTCGTGTGTGTCGCTGTCCACGACAATCAATTGTTGGTTGAATGGCTGACCCATTAATTCCTTCCGCCTACCGCCATAGTTATCTCCAAGTTCGTTCAGGCAACGACGCCAAAATGTTTAGTCCTTAATGTAAGGCTGGTAACACTCATAGATAACACAGTGTTTTCCACACGTACCAATTATTCATGTAACAAAACATTTATATATCACAACATAAGTAATAATGATAAACAATTAGATCGAAAGAGTTATATCTTTATTGAATTATCCAGAATATGTCCATACATAATCTCCCCTGCCGAGGTTCCATCCAAACAATATATAGACCCAACGGTTGGCCAAGTTGCCAACCATCACCAACTCCCAACTACCCGACAGGAACCTCTCGGCAATGCAACATAACCATAAACACAACATAAACACAATTATAACTATCAATCCTACTAACATAAGTTATTTACCCCTAACACACCTCATCCTCTGCATATCTAGGTGCCTTAGGAAAAATAGTAAGGTTGGCCTCTATCATCCTCATGACTTACTATAAATATTAAGTAACCCCAAACGGAGACAGAATTACCTAAATATACTGCCATAAAAGAACCCAAGGATCTAGAGAAGAACACTACCAACTGCCACCTGAAGAGCCCCATAACTGCTCAACTGGACCCTCTCAACACACCATTAGCCTACAAGGGTCAAATGATAGGCTAATCCTCTACTATCTCTGACATATCATGGAGAAGGGGACATTACAGCAAGGTATCCATTTTGTTATTGTTTTGAATTCAATTTTCAAATTCGAACATTTAAGGATGAAAACCCTTGGTGTATGAAATCAAGAATACAAAAAGCCTCTTAGTTTCCATCATGGATTTGAGGGCAAAAACCCTCTTGTCCAAAGGTGAGGATTCTATTCGGGGATCACATCTGATCTTATTGTTGCTATTTATTCCAACTGAAACGATTTATTTTTGCAAGCAAATCAACATATCATTCACTCTTATCAGAATTTGGAGATCATATACAGCTGCACCGAGTTTATGCTTGATGTTATCAGTGATTTACCAGCAGATTTGAGAGGGTTTATGCCACTGTACAGGGTTTTCATTGCCGCCAACATTGCAGACCTGGCCCATACATTTTCCAGCATGTTGTGACTGTTATAAACCTACTCCCAGCCTGCATCATCATTTATATTCATTTCACGTCTACATTTCAGTCTTGTGCTACCCCTTTGAGGTTTTCTATATGTCTGTACAGCTATATGGCAACGTGTAAGTAGACTGTTGCTATTTGCATTCTAAAACTGACTTATTGCTGATCCATTATGTGTTGTTGAAGGGTTTAATTCTGATAATAAATGAATTAACGCTGACCTCTCATTCACAATTCAAGGGTTTGTTGCTGATGGTTTTAGCTATTATTATCAATTATTTGGAATAACACTAAGATCTGAAAGTTTCTATTAATAATTTAGCATCATTTATTATTGGATCAGCTGGTTCTTTACAGTTATTTTGATAAATGAATGACAAAATTAAATTCTAAAACTTGTTATTGCTCATCTAACTAGTGTAGGGTTTAGTTATGTGTTTGAGTGCTTGTTTCTACTTTTCCATGAACATAAAATAAACAAAAATATTGCATACATTTCAGGGTTCTCGACTGGAGTCATTACAAAATATACTAGAAATTTAGACACTTAATAGTGAGAAACTTTTTCAATTTAATTCCAATAAAATAGTTTGCACAGCCTTAGATAGCTAGGGTAAAGTATTTGTTTTCTAGCTTTGAATTGAAAATTCTCGAGAGGGTTTTCAAATCCTACTACTATTTAAGGTGTGACAATAATATTAGGAGAGGTTGGTGTGATCTACATTGGAATGTTCTCAAGGAGAGTTGTGGTTCCCTCCTACAAAGGGTTTCTTGAAATTAAACTTTGATGGAGCTGCTAATGGTTATCTAAGTATGGCGCAAGGGATATTGTCATTATAGACTCTTTAGATAATCAAAAAAAGAGGTGGAACAGGAAAGCTATAGCTACAAAGCTTGGAGTGGTTGTATTGCAAAATCATTCTAAACTCATAGTAAAAGATAATTCATTGGATGTGATAAATGCAATAAACAGAGGTAAGACCATGAGCTGCAAACTCCTATATATTTTTCAAGTTCTCAGCCTAAAGGGAAATTTTGAAGAGATCTCCTTTAAACATTATGAAAGGAATATGAGCAAGGCGGCAAACTGTTTAGCTAACAAAGGTATAAGAAAGAGCTGATAACGACATTTACAGTGATTGAGACAAAATCTAGAAACTTTTAGGCTCAATGCAGTCCTACAAGCCCCCTTGATAAAATAGTTGTAGCTTTTATGTATTGTTGCCCTACATGTTAAGGGGTGATGGAAATGATTAGTTAGGTTGTTTATATTAGAAGCATTTTCTTTGTGTTGACAATTGGGAAGTATTTTTGCTTTCAATGAACCTGCAAATTTAGTTTTTGTCAAGAGCTTATTAGTAGAATTTGTTTTGGTGGTGGGGAAGTGTTCCAAGGTGGCAATAAGAGGTGAAATTATTACAATTTTTTCTCTTCTCATACCTAATGCTTCAGTTAGATTATGGCTATTGTGATAATTTCTTCCAAACAAATCTTTGGCGCCTCTAGAAATGTGGAGATGGCAATTGAACCTGTTTAAAAACTAGAAGTGCTAGGGGTTGAGGGTAAAGGCTATGCCTCAACTCTTGTTCAAGGTGGTGGTAAAGAAGCAAAAGTTGTGGAGTTACAGCATGAAGTGGTTGTTCTTAGGAATTCTGCAACAATGTAGTGAAGGTACTTGCAAGTCTGCAAGTCCATGACCATGGATACCTTGAGATGGGATGTGATTTTATTATTTTTGTTTTATGTGCTTTATCTTTCCACAAATCTTTTCCGTTGTAGAGATGGAACAAGATTCCCATCCCTAGCAAGTCATCACTCTTGAAGACCAATCAACTAAAAGGTTAATGGATGGAAGGTTAAGCTTGTCTGGATTTGGACTATTGATAGTTAATGCTATGTAGCATTTTGTTAGTTACAGCCTATGTGGCAGCATTTAGTTACTTCTATGGCAGTGTTTGATTGTATCTTGAATTATAGCACTATTTTCAAGAGTAGGGCTCCTAGAGAACCCCTATAACTATATCTACAAATAATATAAATTTTATCATGCTCAATGTAAAATTCATTATTTAACCTTGTGTTTCAGTATTGTGTGAGATTTTAAAGTTTATAGGAAAATAATTGATAAATTCAGGCTTCATACTCATTTGATCATTTATGAGATATTATTTTCTCCTTTGCTATTTTACTTTTTAATCATAATTCAGCTCTTTCAGTGATTGTGATAAATTTCTCCATGGGATATAATCTTGTGTGAATAGTTTTACATATTGGATAGAGATTATGAATAGCTGCAAGATTTGTATTGTGATTATTGTTAATTCGGGTGTTTGTAGCTTTCAATAGTAATATTTGGGAACTTTGATTTGTGAAGTCTTCTATTGTATGTAATCCTATGTTTTGTTTGTGAGCACAAATTCCTACTCTACAATTTACTTAGAAATCTATGTATATTTTTTTTGTGTTTCAAGAAAACCCCTAAATGTTTGCAGTAAGTGCTTAATTATTATTTCCGGTTAAGCCTAGTCCAAGGGGCAAAAAGTATTACATTTCATGATTATTTTTTCATAATATGTCAAAACCCAAATCAAGCTTTGTATGTTGTGATTTTTGTACATAGTTTTATTTGTTTTTATAAGCATAGGGGAGCTGACCCTTTCAACACAACGGGAAATCACATCATTTATGGCAATCTTCACACACACTATCAGTGGAAATTGTCATTTTCCATTGGGCAATTCACAACTTGTGGTTATATTTTTCAACACTAACATAAGATATAGCCTACATATATTATTATTGTCGTCTTATTCAGTTTCTATTGAACTTGTTGTTATGAAAATATGAATATATAATAATATATACATGGCTGACTTATGGATGAGGTTGGAATGGGGATGGCGCATGGATGGCATGCTATAATAATGCACAGATACCATATCTTAAGTCAATTGCCAACAAACTTTTGAGAAGTACAAGCTGGTTAAAATATGATTTGTAGATGTAATTTTACAAAAGAGAGCACATTATGATGGTCCTCAATCCTCTTACACATTCAACCTATTATGAATCTTATGACTACAAACCTTCCTTTTCTATAATTTAAATGATTCCAAGATAGATTATGTCTCGTGAAAATGAGGCAATATAACAATTAACAAAGTAGTTACACTTGAGATCAAATGCATACTAGTTTAAATTGTTTGTCAGCTATATTTTCATTATTCAATGTAACTCATTAGCCAGGTAATAAACTTTCAATGTGAACATTTAGGCTACATTTCAAGTTCTCATAAATTCTTTATATAATATATTTTTCAGATGTATAACATTTCCCTGAAGCTATCTGAAAGGATTGATTTTTCTTTAGAGAATCAACATAATTTTATGTCCATACCATATAAGTTAACTTTGAAAACGTTTCAAAAAATATTTTTGGGAGTCTAAATACATGTTTATTCGTAATCAATAACTTGTATCTGAAAAATAAGATTTTTTTTGCATCACTGAAACATTTAAACTCAATCCAAGCATTGCCACACAGATGTCTAACCCTAATTTTTTTTTATATCTATAGCACACAATTACTTTACTCATTATGCATTACTGAGATACATAGCATATAATTAATTTACTCATATTTCATTAAATGTTGATCATAGGATTCATGTCAACAACTTCTTAAGTACCAAATTATATAGTAGTTTAGAGATACAATATTATATTTGAATTTTCAAAACTTACTGGATAATAATTTCCTGCCACAGGTTGGTGTACTTGTAGATCCCAATCAGTTCTGTAATCCCTTACCTATCTCACAAATAAAGATCAATTCAATTCTTGTCTAATTGAAAAGTGTAAATCATATAGAATTTTGCACATTAACAAATATTGAAAGCAACCAATGTCTTTCAATTTACGAATCTACACTTATTCAAGCAATGTAAGTGCCTGACTGCAAAGTTACACTATTCTTAGGGCAATAGACTTATTAAGATGTTACCCTTATTAGTTAAAGAAAGGGTCAAAATCTATTTAATAATAATAGGTTTATGAGAAGCTCTTCTTCATGCATAGGACTAAAACTTACCAGTACCATCATTAACTCTAATTTCTATACCAAATAAACTAGAGAGAGAAAATAAAAATATTACTGTCTGTAAATGAACAAAAATAGATCATCAAAGGGACTAGATTGTACATGTACACTAGAAAAGTACCAGGGAAAAGAGCACCCTAGACATGATGCAAATGCAAAATTCAATAAACATTTAAACAAGGTTTTAGCCTAAAAAGAGTGACCTCCAAACCAATATAATTATATATGGAAAAAAGGTTGAGGGGGAGGCAGGGTGTAGTTGGAACCATACAATGCACAAGAAATAGAAGAATACCACCCATACAAGGAAAATTTAGGGGTAAGTAGCTTGAGCTGGAAATCATAGTAAGCAATTATTCCCACAAAAGACCCCTTCTAACATTGAGTTAAAGGTCTAAAAAGGATAGAAAAGATTGGTGATATAGCTAAAGAAATCAGAGATATTTTTGACATTTGCAATTGACAACCTTATAAGAAAAGGGTTAAAATTAGAGATTAAGCCATCAAAAATCCATAACATTTGAGGGTGAATATGAGATTGATATAGGCCAAACAACAATACCCCTAAGTGGCAACAAAACAAAAACAAAAACAACTTAAGAAAGTTCACATGAAAAATTGAAATTAGTCATCTACACAATCTAAAAAACATTGTAAGAAGTTGTAAACAAAATTCAAATTGAAAGAGATTCTATGGTGCAATCAAACTAAGGTGCATAAATAACTAGAAAATTGAGCAAATTCTTCAATCAGCAAGGCAACTCTTTGATCACATTGTTTAGCATGTGAGGTTTCTTTGTTCAAGAGAGGATAGAATACTTGATATTTAATTCTGTGTTCGAGGTGTCATAAAAAACACATCAACAACTCAGCAAGGCAACTCTTTGATCACATCATTTAGCATATAAGGTTTCTTTGTTCAAGAGAGGATAGAATACTTGGTATTTAATTCTGTGTTCGAGGTTTCATAAAATAAAAAAACACATCAACAACTCTATAGTGAGTTGTATGGCAGTTGAAGTTGTATGAGGAGGCAGGTCCTAGCCATTCTCATTGGGAGTTTTGGAGTTAATTCAGTAACTCCTCCATCTGTCAAACTTCTATAGCAACCCATTCTTATTTGCAGACCTATTCCATCTTATACTCTCTTAACATTTGAAATGTAGGCATTGACACTCTAAATTCCAAGGTGTGACTCCCACTCTAGGCTTGTTTTTAAGACATCAAAACCTTCTCAAATTGGCCTTATCTACATCTTATGGATCCATGGGACAGTTGCAAGAAATACCAGCGAGGCACACAAAAACCAAAGGGGGTCCTTGTTGGAGACGGGGCGTGTGTGTGCAACACAACACCACCCTTCATAGCATTTATGGTGATCAGAAAATATCATTTATAATTAGTCTCTTACAACTCCATAGGAATGCTACTTGGATTCCTTTAAGTATAGCCTAAGCCAATTCCTAATTATTATGTTTCCACGCTACATGATTGACATAGAGTGGGATAGGTTGGCATTTTAAGTCACCAAATGTTCCACCCCTACTAGCTAAACCCATATTTCCCTTGGGGGTATCAATATTCATTTTATTAGTGGCGAGGGGTGGGGACAGAAAATCGCTATAGGCTTGTTGGGATTTTATATTACATGTAGAGGTTAATATAGTATTAAATAAATAAACAAATTACGAAAGTTGGTTAATAAGTTTTGTTATTCATTGATATTAGATTTGATATTCAGGAGTTACTTCCCATATAGAGGTTGCTTAGGGTAGTTTAAGTAGTTTATTGAAAGAGGCTTATATAAAGCCAAATGCAATCAATGTAATATCATCCCCAAAGAAATAATCTATCATAATAATCTACAAGAATGGTGTAATAAACTGTGTTTGTTCTACTAATTTAAATATGTTCTCTAAGCATAGACCATCTTTGAGCCTGTGAGAAGTCCTGAAAAGTCATGAAGCCTTATCAGTTGAAAACACTGTCGGCAAAAAGGAATATTTGTGGAGAAAGTAATCAAAGAATAGAAATATTGCTGCCTCAAACCACTCAAGTTCAAGGTAACAACATATGTAATAGCAATGGATTCCATGCGTCAATTAATATAATAAGCACACATTACAGTCTAATTGGAGAACAAATTTACCACAAACTCATGTAGTCTACATTCTTGTCCATGTTTACAAAGACATTGTACAACTTCAATATGGCGTTTGAGGAATGTCTGGGTTGATCAACTCATTCAACTACTAGTGTGAGTTGAGAGTCAGAAGCAAAAAATTATTCTCAGCCAGCCTATAAAGTGTATTAGTGGGTTGTACAAGCTTGCTGTTTCCTCTTTGAATTTCAAGTCGAATATTTCATTAAGCAACTGCTTGATGACTTTTAATAGTTTAACTTTTTGGGGTTTTGTCTGAGCACAAACAAATAGAAAGAGAAATAAGTGGCAGGGGAAGGGCAGATATTAGAAGTGACACAACTTACAGAGAAATATATTTCTATTTTGAATTTGGGAATGAGAGGGCATATCTAGAAAGCAAGTCAAGAATGAATATTTCTGGGTGGGATAGAAGCATTTAGTCTGTGAGTGTGAAGGGCATGTGAGAAGAACAAATATTCATGATTTATTGTTCAAAATTAACAGGTGTTTGTAAGTTGATTCTGAAATTATGCGAGAAAGTTTGTATTATCTATTTATTTTCTTATTGTAGATGGATTAGTAATATGTGTTGGTGGTTGACCTCCAAACATGGTGCATAGGTTGGTGAAAGTTTTTGTATATATTACAAAACCTCATCAGTTCAAACCTAAGTCATAAGGTTCGAATTCGTGTTCGTGTTTGACAACCATAAAATTCAGATGAAGTTCGGCAAGGAGAATAATTTGAAAACCAAAAAAAAATAGTGATTAAATTCACCATATATAAATTTGGTTTTTAAAAAAATAAATAATAATAAATTTATAAAAATAAGATAATGTTATATTAACTTTGAATACATTATAAGAATTTTTTTATCTTCTGTTGTTCTGTTTAAGGCTAGGAATTTGTTTGTCAGGTGATTCCATTATGTCAGCCTGCAGCAGAGGATTGGTGGTTTCAGATGTAACCTTTGTTTCTCAGATTAATGAAGGGAGCTATCCCCATAATGATAGCACTTGTGCTCAAAAAAAAAAAACCATTATAAGAAATTTTAAAATATTATTATATAAATATGTTTAAAAATTTAATTTAAATATTTATATTATAAATATAAATATATTAAATTTCATAAGTAAATAATTATTATATTATAGCTAAAATCTAATTTAAATATTTTAAAATATTTTATTAAAAAATAAGATAAAAAATGATTTGACTTCGTTTAAAAAATAACATATAAAGATTTAACTATTATTAAAATGAAAAACAAAACTTAGAAGTTAAAAATCTAAATAATAGATTTCAGAGTAGCAGCAGAAAACCGAAAAGTTAAAATCTAAATAGTAAATATTAAAACACCAGCAGCTGAAAAACTTAAAAAGTTAAAATCTAAATCTTAAATATTAATCAAGCAGTAGTCTGTAGAGGGGGAAGAATGCGTCAGCTTGCTCGTATTTTTCAGTTAAGGATATCATGATTATCCACTTGCCTTCCTTTCTATCTACAAATATTGTTTCACAGTAAGTGGTCTAGCATCTCATGTTGAAGTGGATAGCATTTCAAAAACTTTAGAATCTGTTTCTAGAGACTGACGAATTTTTGCCATCTAGATTTTGGGAAACCCAACAAAAGCCAATAGAAAATCCCAGCCAAAGTGCACAAAAATCTGTAAGCCCTTCTCCCTATGAATATTAGGGCAAAGGAGAATGAATTTATAAGATTTCTTTGAAGTTCGTTGAATTTTGAATTTCATGGATGAAATTTGGCAAACCCTGTGACTTAGGTTCAAACCTTGTTTGTGCCTCACAATGACTTTCTATCTTTTTATTTCACCTTTATAACATACTCATATGAATAGCCATAGGTTTTTCGGCATTGTGAATCCATCGGAAAGTTCCTTTCAGGACATATTCATTAAAAATAGTATCATATGGAAATATTTGTGAGAGTTGCTATAAGGATATAATTGTAATCAGGTGCTTTTTGGTAAAAACTGACACCATGAAAATGAATTTTTTTTCGTCACCTCATGCTTGTGCTATCAAAGTTATGGACCCTTTACATGTTACATCTAATGACATTTAAGAGATTCCATCGTTACTTCTGATGGCTAGAGTGTAAAGAGGTCAAAGGAGACAATAGAGGCACGGAGTTTGGAAAAAGAAATCCATCTCAACCTAGCTTCTTGCTCTATAATGGCAGACTGTTTGAGAAGCACCACCACATTTGTGTCCCTTCTTGGAACAAGGGAAGCTAGGCAATTGTTGGTAGTATTTGTCAATAGTGTAATCACAAAAAGAGGTGTGGTTAGTGAAACTATAACTAGTGTATTCGCTAAAGGTGTGGTTAATGTACCTAAATTTATTGGTTTTGTTCTATTGTACATTGGGGGAGAGATTTGTTCCTTTTTAGCAGTAAAGGAGGGATTTTGATACACTCAGATGAGGGTGCACCCTTAGAGGAAAATTGTTCTCTCATTGTTCAAGTATTGGAGGAGGGATTTGGACACTCTTAAAGGAGGGTGGACTCTTAGAAGAGAGTTTCCTTCGTTGTTCATTGAGGTTGGGATTTGTTCTCTCATGTGGTACAGAGGTTTAGCAGGTATAATTTGACAATTAGGACATTTAATGACATGATTATTTTGGTATCTTAGGTGAGTAAAGAGATTTGGACAAACTGCTTCATTAAAATTTGATATGGGCTGTTGTGTTTTATCCATTGTTTGGATTGATGTAAGAAGGGAGGAATGTTGTGATTTTATACTACATCTATAGTTTAGTATATAATGGTATTAAATAAATAAATACATTAGTAATATTCGTTAATAAGTGTTGTTAGAAATTTTATGTTAGATTTGATATCCAAGAGTTATTTTCTTGCTTCTTAAGGTAGTTTGGGTTGTTGATAGAAAGAAGATTTTAAAAAGATAACTGCACAATCAATAATTATATTATCCCAATGAAATAATATATCATATACCATTTTATATCTGCAACAATGGTAGGATGATATTGTGTTTTCTCTACCAACTTCAATAAGGCTTAATTTTTCTAATCAAGGTAAATCCATTATTGAAAATTATATTCTGTGTTTAATTACAATAATCCCACTGTATTTTACTAATAAATTTAAGCTTTTGGTAATTTTGACTACTGATTCTTTGATGATTTTCATGGATATCTTTTGTCTTCTCTGATCTAATCTAAGAAATTTCATATAGTCCATATTTCTTGTAATAGTTTGGACCTTGAAAAAAAGAGGTCCTCCCCCAGTATTTTGTTTTCCATTTTCACACTATGTTTCCATGAATGACAATCCTAATACAATAGTTTGTGTGGTATAAGGTTAAGAAAGCTTCAGAACTTTTATGTATGATGAAGATTACAAATCTCAAAATAACTAAAAAGTATGCCAGAAAATTAAGGTATATAAAATTACCTGCTTTATAAAATTTCTTCCATTAACTTAAAAGTATGCCAGAAAATATAGGTAAATTTCAAGCTAGCTATAGAAACAAAAATTTACCCGCTTTATAAAATCTCTTCCATTGGAGTCTGTGTAGAAGACTTTGTTGGTAGCCATATTTGCTGTCATTCGAGTGATCACTTCTTTTCCAACACCATCATCCACAGGAATGGGACCAATCTTCAAGCACATTTAAATATCATACTTGTTAGAAAACAAAAATTATCATAGATAACAATGCACTGTCTATTGCTGAATCATATAACAATAAAAATTCTGGAAACATAGAAAAGAAAATAACTGTATATATCTTTAGATGACTTCATTTTAATAGGATTAATTAATAGTTTCTTGGAATGTGGATATAGGGCTAAGATAAGATTCCACAGCAATTATCATAGTTATGGCAGGCACCATATATTGAAACAATATAGAATGTTAATAAAGAATAAACTTCCCTAAAACATCCATGCAATATTTACACCATCTTTCTTTATTAGTAAGCTAAATCTTACAGTGAATTCCACTTCAGCATGTTCCTTGTCCTTGTAAAGCCTGGTAACCTACAAGACCTCAAATTCAAGTCAATATTTGTAAATTGTATAAGCATAGCTGTCTACATTAGATAATCAAATCAAATCTCTGCTTAAATGGCTATAATGATTTAGAAGAGAATAATCAACTACTGGTTTCAAATTCAAACTTTCAGTCCTGGCATGGATTAAATAAGGCATTTGAATATAAAAAATTATTGAAGTCAATTTCAGCATCGTACAGATTATTTGGAAACAATAAAGAATAAGAATTAACAAGCAGTTAGAAAGCAATTCTGTGAGATTGATATGTGTCATGCCCTGCCATCAAGGAGATATCCACACCTTAGGAAAAATTGTCTTGCCTCAAAACTTCACGATTTTTCCCAAAGAACAGCCAGCGAACATTACTAATGAACAGCAGCTGGTCTGATATTAAACAGCAATGACATTGAGGATGAACAACTGTAGTACCCCTACCCTAATCTAATTCTAATCTTGGTGTAATCTTGGTTAGTGTATCTTAATATAATGTTATAGTCAGATGTTTGATTTAACGCATAGCTGTTGATGGGGTTTTCACACTAGTTGTAAGCAAGTTGTTTAGTGTACCTATTTCGTGGTATTAATATTGAGCTAATGCTTTCATTAAGTTTATATATGTATGCATGTATGACTCTTGGTTGCAGGAGATTTCAGGTACAACGCCGCATGAGTGCGAGGTTCGTCTTCACCTGGATCTGCAGGTTTGAGTGTACTCTTTAATCCTTAGAGTTGGATTAGGTGGTCGTAAGACCCTAGTTGACCTTAGTCGTGCTCAAGTGAGCATCGTCTGCCGTCGCCGGTGTTCCCTTCTTGTTTGGGTTTGCGAGTCGTCTGTTTGGTTGACCTTCTCGGTTTGCATGCTTGGTGTGCATGGTTAATTTGATTAATTAGTCCTTAGTAATTACTTTGATTAAATATGTATTTGTGCATTAGAGATTAATGGACTAAATTAATCAGGATTTCATTATTCGATTTTCATTGATATTGGATTGCTCGTTTTAAATTGGGAGTAAGTTCGATCAAATGACTGATTTTGATTATTAAATGCATTTTGTATATGATGTCGAAAAAGAAAGTTCTGTATTTAATTGCAATAGATTAAATTGTATTCTGTTGGCTTTTAATTAGAAAGGTTAAATTGAATTAAATGAGAATCGATTTTGAATTGGAAAAGCAATTTAAATTATTGATATAGTTAGAAATAGAATTATTTTTAAGAATTATTTTTAAATAAAAATTTTAATTCCAAAAATGGAATTTTGGTCAACTCTTCCATATAACCCAAAATTTGGGGGAAATTTTGGGAGGATGAACATTTTGGAGAATTTTTGGTTGGAAAAATATTTTGGAGATGAAATTTGGGGGGGTTTTGGATGGAGAAGGAAGGATTTGGGAGCTGGAGATTGGAACTCTTCGGCAGATCTTGCCATGAATGCGAGATCAGGTAGGATCTGTTTAACCATTTGGTTTTAAAAAAAAAAAAAATAGTTCCCTGTTTGGCCATTTTGAGTTTGGCTGGAGATTTATCTGAGGATTTGTTATTCCTCAATGCTTTCTGGGTGGTTTGAAATTCCATTGTGTTGGAGAGAATGAAAATCATCAAGAAAACGTGATACCAAAACCTAGTTCTTTTTAAAATCGAACTTATTTTCATCCGAAATTTATACAGCTCATTTTGGCGTTTTTGTTTTGGAAGTTTCGGACTGTGTTTTAAATTAAATAGCGTTCTGTTAAACGCATTTTAACCGAACCATGCGTTTTGTCTTATTTTAAACCGAACTTTGTAAAAGAAAAAAAAAAATGTATATTATCGAGCTGTGCGTGGGTTTTGTTTTACAGTTGTTTGGGGTTAGAGGGCGGGGAGCGGAGCTCCACCCGCTCCTCCTCCCCTCCCCCACGCATTTCCCTCTCTTTCGCTTGCAGCCGCAGCGGCCGTGGCTCACCGCGGTGGTCGCAGGGTGCCGCGGGACCTGCGGGCACCGCAGTGGCGCCGCCCGTGCGAGTTTGCCCTTGGCTAGGGTTTGGGCGTCCAGCCGTCCCTGTTGGGAGGTGGGCCCCGCCCTCGCCTCATTTTAAAATGCGTTTTTTTTTAATAGTTTTGTTTAAAATAGTTTTTTTAATGTATTTTTTTTTATTATTCAAAAAATGCATATAATATTTTTAAATATTATTTTAATGTTAAGATTTAATTAGTTTCTTAATTAGGATTAGGGTGGCAATATCATGATAAATGTTAATTTGGTATTGATTAATTTTGTAATGGAGTTTATAGGTTAATCATTATTCAATCTCATTTCATGACTTATGTACCCTTCCTCATTAAGTTCTAAAACTGTTAATTTTCGCAATTGAATATTATCGATTATATTCTGATTGATCTTGGACTAATAAATGTATATCTTACCTTCTAGCTGATTAGAGCATTTGGCTAATTGAGGTAGTATTGTTTAAAAATAATAGAGAATAGTATGTTATTGGAAAATCGTTGAAATACGATGTAATTACTAATTGATGATGTTAAATATTATCTTGGAACATATCATTTGAGTAATCGAGAAGTAAGTGAGATAATTTACCATTGATCATTAGAAACTGAAACGATATGCTTTTGGAAATGATTATCTCCTATTAGACTCTCTTTTTATAATTATATTTCTGTGATCCGTATAATGCATCTAGGCTTGAAAATACGAAACTGTAGAGGTCGGTTTTGGACCAGTATGTTAATGACGTTTTAATTGGAGATTAAATATCTTATTTATTTGATTAATGGTTGTCTGAGTTTAATTAATATGAATTGGTTTAAGAACTCTTTATGACTTAATATGTCTGTTCGATGCTTTGGACCTTAGAGAGTTAGAAAACCAAGAACAACCTATTCCTAGATGAGGTAGATAACTGTAATCTGATTTAGATCTTGTAGAAAGCCTGATCGACGTTTAATGTTTAGATCAATTCGGAAAGATTGTATCTGTTGATTATTGCCTATGCGAGTTTAATTTTTGTATTCGCTTTTGTTTATGAAATGGCAAGTCATGCTTGTTTTGATAGGACCCTGTCGTATGGCGTGATTTGGGGTACCTGTTTCAGTCCTCGGTTCCGAGTGGACTGTTGTTTGTAGTAGTGTTGCTTTTGATCATATCCTCTATGTGTGAGTCGAATGTTGAATTGTGGTTGACCATTGTTGGTCGGGTCTCTAGTTAGAGTACCGTCAGTAAGTGTTCATCTTTGAGTCGTGTTTGACCAGACGATTGTTTCTCCCTTTTTGAACTCCGTTCGTCTGACCATGTCTATTCCTTGGTTTTGAGTTCGTCTGAGTATAGTCTAGTGTCGCATGGGAAAGTGGCTTTCGATTGGGGGCCGCGCCCAAAGTGGCTGCTGGGTAACCCGTCGAAAGTGAGTCTAATAAGTGATAACCTAACAGTAGATTGGAATGTAATCTCTAAGTAAGTTAATGTGCCTCACACATGGGACGAGTGCTATCATAGACTCGGCATGCTGTGAGAAGGCCTGAAATGGCAAACCACCATTCTTGTCTTCACGAGGGGATGTGTGGGTCCACATGAGGCTTGGATGGGCCGGAAGCTCGGATTAGGTTGCCAGGGTAACCCAGTGTATGGGGCCGGGACCTATGAAGACTTGCCATGGTAACCATACCAGGTTGTGTGATGACACTTGTCCCTACGTTCGCTAGTGTGTTGTCGTTTTGTCCTGTTAAGAGTACCTTTGTGGCTCGTCCTTTTGTTTATGCCCTTGTGAGTATCGGTTTCATGTTAGACCTTGGGTGGTGATGACTCAGTTTTATGGATGCTCTCCTGGACCTTTGTATTAGCTTCGATTATGTTCAGCTGGATCCTGTTCTTTTCAGGGATCGTTTATGTATTTATTGACCGATATGGTCGTTTGTATATTGTTTATGTTTCGCCTTGATGGCTGGATTGTAATTGTGTAACCTCTTGTATTCTTAACTTTATTAATTATCAGAGGGGTCTTGTAGTTGAGCAGACCCGGAGATGTAGCCCTTTAGAGGTGAACTCCGAGATCATTATGGTGTTATGTGGTGTTATTCTCTTATGTTTCCGTTATTCAGCTTTATCATGTATGATTTAGCTTATGTTAGAATGGTTGAGTGGATAAATGGAATTAACTTTAAATGCTTATATTCAGTCCCTTCTTGAATGCCATGTGGATCGAATGCATAAGTGGTTTAGATGAGATTTATCGTAGATGCATGTATGTAATCGTCTTTTACAATGCAATAAGTTGGAATATGAAAGAATGTAACTTAGAGTAATGGAATATATTCTGTTGTTGTTAAGGAAATTAAGTATGCTTGAAAAAGATCTCTTATGTTTATGATGGAATTCTAGTGTGTTAGAATGTTAGATGTATGGCTTGTAATTTTAAATGAAAAGTTTGAATGAAGATTATGAATAGATCTTAATGGATGAATCTTTACTTGTGATTTATATTTCCGTCCTTTGAAAGAAATTATCCTGATTAAGAATTATCTTGTTATTAAGATAATCAGCTTATTGGATTAATTGTGTGAGTTAAGTGAATTGTGAAATTTAAGTAATCTCGTTGGGAAACTCTTTAGGTGTTAGTTGTTGTCTTCCGCTTTGAAATCTGAATCTTTGATATCTTGTTGTATCTTAATGTGGTGTAACTTTAAAAAAAAAAATTATTGCACTCTATTCTTGTGTTATGGCTTAATCCCTTCGGGGTTTCCTGGCGGGGCATTACATTTGGTATCAGAGCCCATGTTGCAAACATTGGGATCTCTGGTGTCGCGTGTGCCCTCTATTGGTGTGAGGTGTATTGACCTTATGTGTATGCTTGTCCTCCTATTGCATGTGAGTGATTGAGCAGACCTTAGCTGGTGTGTAACGTGTGTGTTCACACCTTGATCTCGCCTTCTTGACGTTGGTGTTTGAATGTTTATATGTGCATTGTGTGCTTATTGATGTCTTGGTCTACGATTACTCTTATTTTGAAAGAGAGTCGTATGTACCTTCCCTTATTGAGTGTTGTGCTCTTTAGACTAATCCATTTGGGTTGGTCCGTGCTTGTCTTGAATCTGAAAGTGCGAATTGTGTTTGTTTAAGATTATGATCTAGCTTAGTGTTGTCCACTTGAAGGACTAGTATGGCAATTTTTGAATGCTTATTTTGTAGAAAATTAAATGATCATCACCATTCCTCTCTCTCTTTCTGGAAATTAAAATGATTAGGATATGTGTAATTATCTCTGAATTGAGTTTCTTGTTTGCTAGAGGAAAGGGTGTGACTTCTTGAACCCTTGTGTGAGCCTTATGATGCTTATGTTTTAGATTATTAAAGGGCTATGGGTTTAAAAATTTATTTTGGTTATTGGGAGAAAACTGTATGTGTACGTTTAAAGAATTCTCCATGTGTATTTTGTAGGAGTAGCATAATTAAATTTTATCTTAAGTGAGGTGCATTGCTATGCGAATAGTTGAATTATGTGAAACTGCTTGGTTTGTAGAAGAAGTATTAAAAGGAGCATGTTATTGTAGCTTTGAGAAAGTATTAATGTGTTCCCCGAAAGATTGTTTTATGTGTTTCTTTAAACCAGTTTGATTGAGGATCTATTTTAGCAAATGCTCCATTGAACTCGCTTTTGGGTATATGTAATTACCTTAATGTGTTTAGGAAGTGCGAATGAAAAGCTTGTTCGATGTGCATGCATTAATATGTTTTATTTGGGTAATAGCCCTCGCTTACCTTTTTATCGGAATTTGATTTTAATAATAGGTTGCAAATTATGACATGTGTCTGTTTTGTATTAAGTATAAGAGAGTGTTCTCAAGAGGTCTGGTGTTATCGAAAAGATTGCCTCTCTTGATCTCTGTTTTGTTTCGAAAACTGGAGCCTCTTGTTGCAACCATAATTATTGGAAATGTTTTGTTAGGCTGATTGCCATCCTTCTTAACGGTAGCGAAATGAAAACTGTGTAATTAAACGATAGGCTTATAGTGAGAAATTTGATATTATAGCGTGATCTTGATTGATCTTGTGTCTTTGTAAGAAATAGTTTGGCTATCAAACTCTCTTTCCCTTCTCTTTGCCTAATCATAAGATTTTTAGAAATGATATTAAAGAGTGCATTGATTTAAATAGAATGTTTATAAAACATGTGAAATTGTATGTTTGCTTTTGGCTTCATAGTGATAGATGAAAGTCTTAAGCTTTAGAAATGAATTTGCTTAGTTAGTAATTTGGTTCCGGATGCTTGGTGAAATGTGATAAAGATATAGGAATGATGTTATTCCTTTATGTAATTGTGAATTGTTAATAATTTCAGTACTTGGATCTAGAGTAAACTTGATTCAGTTATTTATATAGAAAGCATAATTAAAATCTTCCTTGTATAGATGTTAGCGTACTGAAAAGTACTCCCCGTAAATGTGACTAAACCAGTACTGATGTAATTGTGTGTATTGTAAGAAACCAGTGCTTATTTTATGTGCCCATGGATTGGTGAAGTAATCAACCATGGAGGATATGTTGCTTATGAGTATGGGAAACCATACTGTTTATGTGATGTTGCTTATTTGTTTCCCTGCTGAGTACCAAACCTCGGGTTGTGGGTAACTCAGTATGTTAAGGGGTAGTATTCGAAGTAACCGTTCCTTGAATAGTATGGATTGGCATATGAGTAATGTCAGCGCGAAGCGACTTTAGCTTCTCTACTTCGAGGAATGATATAGTTGTACTATTAAACTGTATCAAAGGTGTACTCAATACTTTCCCTTTTTGATGAATCTATTTATAGGTTTATATGTGTTAGCCTATTCCCTTCCTTTATTTGAGCATTTTCGATGGTGATTCTGGTGTATAGTGATGGTGTAATTTGGAGGATCCTTTGCCTTGTCTTCATGAAAGGTAGGTTTATTCACATGTGCTGCCAGTTAGTATGTGTTGGTAGGCATGTGGGTGGACCCTAGTCATGTATACCTCTGACTTACAGCGAGTACCCTTCTAGATACGTCACTATGCGGGATGTGACTTGCGCGTGTTTTTTTTCCGCGAGGTACACTACCATGCGGGATACGCCCATTGCGTGTTTTCTCCGCTTGGGGTATTGCCATGCCACGTGACAACGTGATGCGGGGTGATGTCGAGGTGCACACCGCCATGCCATGTGGGTAGTGTGACTATGTCGCACCACATGATGAGCTATTGCAATAGCTAGTCAGTTGTTCCTTCCTTCCTCGTTGGTGGCTAGATGTTAGTCACATAGTGATGTTATGTGCAATTGTGATATTCTTATTATTTCTTTGGGGATCAGCAATTTATTTTACTTTGATTTTGAAGGTTTAGCCACGATCTTGTGATCTTTTGCACTTTTGATTTGGTGTTGCAATTCCGGATTATTTTCTTGTCTTACTGTTGGAATTGAGGATTTATTATCTTTATTCATCTGTACTTTGGTGGCTAAACTGGTTTATCCTTATTGTTTTCGAATGCTGGTCTTGTGTCGAGATGTGAAATTCCTCTCCAAGGACGTATGATACGGAATTGGTAGAGTGTGTGCGAGGAAGTTGATGTAGGGAACCTTGAGGATGGGGGTATGTGAGGCTGTGTTGCAGCTAGGACCCACTACCTACCTATGTGTGGTGACTATCTCTTGGAGGCTAACCACCTTGCTCAACAAGGGATATTCACAAAGGTCTTGTATGGAAGGTAGCACCGCTATGGTGTGCCTAGCACCATCAAGCCCTTGAGTGAGATATTGGATATTTATGATCATATTGTTGTTCTGAGATCAGGCATAGAGATGCTGATCGTGCAGGTTATCTTTGACCGAGCATTAGACATGCTCACATGTGGCCTTTTCTGTTTTGCATTCCAGTTATGCGGATGGTTATTATGTGTATCATGGAGTAAATTGTGTTAGCTTGTCACTATGTTATGGGACATAGTCATTGGAAAGGTTTTCTTATGCCTGGCAAGTGTAAACAATTGAGTTATTTTGTTGCTCTTATTTATTGAAAGTTAATTTGGTTGTGGGAATTGATATTTAAGCTAGTTCTATTCAATAAAATGTTATGATAAAGATGTATTGGTAACAGAAATTGGTCATGATGCCATGTTTTCTTGTCATTTTTGGTAGATGATTATGGTAATTGTTGTTTACCTCTTTGTAATGCTTTAATTTGGTGTAATGAAAGGAAGAAAAATTCTTGTTGCTCTGCTATGATTGTGGATAATTCCTAGAATATTTTAAGGAATGTATGGTTTTAGATGTATCTTGCCAATGGATAATGGCGTTTGTAAAGGATTTTGCAAACATATTTCATTTGATTATAGAAAGATTTCTATGTGCAATTTGATCTTTGTTGAATGAGTTTCAGGGCTGATGCGTACGACATGTTCTCCATCTAGCCTTACGACTTCCAGGAGAAAGTCGGAACCTAAGGGGGGAGAATGTAGTACCCCTACCCTAATCTAATTCTAATCTTGGTGTAATCTTGGTTAGTGTATCTTAATATAATGTTATAGTCAGATGTTTGATTTAACGCATAGCTGTTGATGGGGTTTTCACACTAGTTGTAAGCAAGTTGTTTAGTGTACCTATTTCGTGGTATTAATATTGAGCTAACGCTTTCATTAAGTTTATATATGTATGCATGTATGACTCTTGGTTGCAGGAGATTTCAGGTACAACGCCGCATGAGTGCGAGGTTCGTCTTCACCTGGATCTACAGGTTTGAGTGTACTCTTTAATCCTTAGAGTTGGATTAGGTGGTCGTAAGACCCTAGTTGACCTTAGTCGTGCTCAAGTGAGCATCGTCAACCGTCGCCGGTGTTCCCTTCTTGTTTGGGTTTGCGAGTCGTCTGTTTGGTTGACCTTCTCGGTTTGCGTGCTTGGTGTGCATGGTTAAATTGATTAATTAGTCCTTAGTAATTACTTTGATTAAATATGTATTTGTGCATTAGAGATTAATGGACTAAATTAATCGGGATTTCATTATTCGATTTTCATTGATATTGGATTGCTCATTTTAAATTGGGAGTAAGTTCGATCAAATGACTGATTTTGATTATTAAATGCATTTTGTATATGATGTCGAAAAAGAAAGTTCTGTATTTAATTGCAATAGATTAAATTGTATTCTGTTGGCTTTTAATTAGAAAGGTTAAATTGAATTAAATGAGAATCGATTTTGAATTGGAAAAGCAATTTAAATTATTGATATAGTTAGAAATAGAATTATTTTTGAGAATTATTTTTAAATAAAAATTTTAATTCCAAAAATGGAATTTTGGTCAACTCTTCCATATAACCCAAAATTTGGGGGAAATTTTGGGAGGATGAACATTTTGGAGAATTTTTGGTTGGAAAAATATTTTGGAGAATTTTTGGTTGGAAAAATATTTTGGAGATGAAATTTGGGGGGGTTTTGGATGGAGAAGGAAGGATTTGGGAGCTGGAGATTGGGACTCTTCGGCAGATCTTGCCAGGAATGCGAGATCAGGTAGGATCTGTTTAACCATTTGGTTTTTAAAAAAAAAAAAATAGTTCCCTGTTTGGCCATTTTGAGTTTGGCTGGAGATTTATCTCAGGATTTGTTATTCCTCAATGCTTTCTGGGTGGTTTGAAATTCCATTGTGTTGGAGAGAATGAAAATCATCAAGAAAACGTGATACCAAAACCTAGTTCTTTTTAAAATCGAACTTATTTTCATCCGAAATTTATACAGCTCATTTTGGCGTTTTTGTTTTGGAAGTTTCGGACGGTGTTTTAAATTAAATAGCGCTGTGTTAAACGCATTTTAACCGAACCATGCGTTTTGTCTTATTTTAAACCGAACTTTGTAAAAGAAAAAAAAAAAATGTATATTATCGAGCTGTGCGTGGGTTTTGTTTTACAGTTGTTTGGGGTTAGAGGGCGGGGAGCGGAGCTCCACCCGCTCCTCCTCCCCTCCCCCACGCGTTTCCCTCTCTTTCGCTCGCAGCCGCAGCGGCCGTGGCTCACTGCGGTGGCCGCAGGGCGCCGCGGGACCTGCGGGCACCGCAGTGGCGCCGCCCGTGCGAGTTTGCCCTTGGCTAGCGTTTGGGCGCCCAGCCGTCCCTGTTGGGAGGTGGGCCCCGCCCTCGCCTCATTTTAAAATGTATTTTTTTTTAATAGTTTTGTTTAAAATAGTTTTTTTAATGTATTTTTTTTTATTATTCAAAAAATGCATATAATATTTTTAAATATTATTTTAATGTTAAGATTTAATTAGTTTCTTAATTAGGATTAGGGTGGCAATATCATGATAAATGTTAATTTGGTATTGATTAATTTTGTAATGGAGTTTATAGGTTAATCATTATTCAATCTCATTTCATGAATTATGTACCCTTCCTCATTAAGTTCTAAAACTATTAATTTTCGCAATTGAATATTATCGATTATATTCTGATTGATCTTGGACTAATAAATGTATATCTTACCTTCTAGCTGATTAGAGCATTTGGCTAATTGAGGTAGTATTGTTTAAAAATAATAGAGAATAGTATGTTATTGGAAAATCGTTGAAATACGATGTAATTACTAATTGATGATGTTAAATATTATCTTGGAACATATCATTTGAGTAATCGAGAAGTAAGTGAGATAATTTACCATTGATCATTAGAAACTGAAACGATATGCTTTTGGAAATGATTATCTCCTTTTAGACTCTCTTTTTATAATTATATTTCCGTGATCCGTATAATGCATCTGGGCTTGAAAATACGAAACTATAGAGGTCGATTTTGGGTCGATTTTGGACCAGTATGTTAATGACGTTTTAATTGGAGATTAAATATCTTATTTATTTGATTAATGGTTGTCTGAGTTTAATTAATATGAATTGGTTTAAGAACTCTTTATGACTTAATATGTCTGTTCGATGCTTTGGACCTTAGAGAGTTAGAAAACCAAGAACAACCTATTCCTAGATGAGGTAGATAACTGTAATCTGATTTAGATCTTGTAGAAAGCTTGATCGACGTTTAATGTTTAGATCAATTCGGAAAGATTGTATCTGTTGATTATTGCCTATGCGAGTTTAATTTCTGTATTCGCTTTTGTTTATGAAATGGCAAGTCATGCTTGTTTTGATAGGACCCTGTCGTATGGCGTGATTTGGGGTACCTGTTTCAGTCCTCGGTTCCGAGTGGACTGTTGTTTGTAGTAGTGTTGCTTTTGATCATATCCTCTATGTGTGAGTCGAATGTTGAATTGTGGTTGACCATTGTTGGTCGGGTCTCTAGTTAGAGTACCGTCAGTAAGTGTTCATCTTTGAGTCGTGTTTGACCAGACGATTGTTTCTCCCTTTTTGAACTCCGTTCGTCTGACCATGTCTATTCCTTGGTTTTGAGTTCATCTGAGTATAGTCTAGTGTCGCATGGTAAAGTGGCTTTCGATTGAGGGCCGCGCCCAAAGTGGCTGCTGGGTAACCCGTCGAAAGTGAGTCTAATAAGTGATAACCTAACAGTAGATTAGAATGTAATCTCTAAGTAAGTTAATGTGCCTCACACATGGGACGAGTGCTATCATAGACTCGGCATGCTGTGAGAAGGCCTGAAATGGCAAACCACCATTCTTGTCTTCACGAGGGGATGTGTGGGTCCACATGAGGCTTGGATGGGCCGGAAGCTCGGATTAGGTTGCCAGGGTAACCCAGTGTATGGGGCCGGGACCTATGAAGACTTGCCATGGTAACCATACCAGGTTGTGTGATGACACTTGTCCCTACGTTCGCTAGTGTGTTGTCGTTTTGTCCTGTTAAGAGTACCTTTGTGGCTCGTCCTTTTGTTTATGCCCTTGTGAGTATCGGTTTCATGTTAGACCTTGGGTGGTGATGACTCAGTTTTATGGATGCTCTCCTGGACCTTTGTATTAGCTTCGATTATGTTCAGCTGGATCCTGTTCTTTTCAGGGATCGTTTATGTATTTATTGACCGATATGGTCGTTTGTATATTGTTTATGTTTCGCCTTGATGGCTGGATTGTAATGGTGTAACCTCTTGTATTCTTAACTTTATTAATTATCAGAGGGGTCTTGCAGTTGAGCAGACCCGGAGATGTAGCCCTTTAGGGGTGAACTCCAAGATCATTATGGTGTTATGTGGTGTTATTCTCTTATGTTTCCGTTATTCAGCTTTATCATGTATGATTAGCTTATGTTAGAATGGTTAAGTGGATAAATGGAATTGACTTTAAATGCTTATATTCAGTCCCTTCTTGAATGCCATGTGGATCGAATGCATAAGTGGTTTAGATGAGATTTATCGTAGATGCATGTATGTAATCGTCTTTTAAAATGCAATAAGTTGGAATATGAAAGAATGTAACTTAGAGTAATGGAATATATTCTGTTGTTGTTAAGGAAATTAAGTATGCTTGAAAAAGATCTCTTATGTTTATGATGGAATTCTAGTGTGTTAGAATGTTAGATGTATGGCTTGTAATTTTAAATGAAAAGCTTGAATGAAGATTATGAATAGATCTTAATGGATGAATCTTTGCTTGTGATTTATATTTCCGTCCTTTGAAAGAAATTATCCTGATTAAGAATTATCTTGCTATTAAGATAATCAGCTTATTTGATTAATTGTGTGAGTTAAGTGAATTGTGAAATTTAAGTAATCTCGTTGGGAAACTCTTTAGGTGTTAGTTGTTGTCTTCCGCTTTGAAATCTGAATCTTTGATATCTTGTTGCATCTTAATGTGGTGTAACTTTAAAAAAAAAAATTATTGCACTCTATTCTTGTGTTATGGCTTAATCCCTTCGGGGTTTCCTGGCGGGGCATTACAACAACAATTAGAACAGAGGAATAAAGTTATGTTAACTAGTCAGTGATCTTAATGAAAGCACTAAGTATTTAGTTAAAGACATGCAATCCATCAAGAGATGCAATTGCAAACTAATTATGATAACTAATGATTGACGGTGGGGCACCAATGAGGAGACCTGACCCTCATAAAAGGATAACTATTCCAAAAGTTGCACCACTTAAGGGGAATACAGGAAATCAACCACGATGGGAAAAAGACAGGAAGGCATCGAAGAAGAACAGACTCATATCAAATATCAACTGGAGACTGAGTTCAATCACAACAAGGATCATGCATTACAGCAGATTGGTCTGTTGTATCTTACCTTATGAACTGTATGCTTATTTTCAATAATGTCCTATTTGAATTCTATTAGGAATAATTGGCAAACATATGGTCTATAACATAAGTTATTTCACTTATTCATGTATATATATATACAATGTCAGCAAGATTGACATTTGATTATACTAGGGAATTAAGATTTATATGATATCTATGCTTAATTTCATATATATACATATACATTCATAGTACATGAGAAATTAGTATATTAATAACCTAATCCTTTGTCATGCCCCTCATGAGGATTGGTTGTATTTGTTAGAGAAAGGCGGTATTAATATCTCACAAGGTAGGTGAGCCCCAAGAGGTGGTCTGAACAGGTGTTCCTGAAACCCTTGGGCCTACTTGTGGAGAATGGTTGTCTAGCACACTAACAAAGTTATTCCCCATCAAAGAAGAGAACCTATAAAAGGAGGTGAATGGATCAAAGACATCATATATCTATTATCATTTTATTGTTCATTCCATTTGGAAATTGAAGCATTTAAGGACAAAACCCCATGATGTAAGAATTCTCCCTTATTGATCTAATATCAAGAGAAAATCTACCTACAAGTCTAGAGTATTATTATTCATTAGGTCATTCTCAATATATGGCATGTTATTCAAGTTTATTTCACAAATTTATGTATTTTTGATATTTTTCAGTCTAGAGTCAATAAAAAATTTACATGACATTATGTTAAGTCTGAGTTATTGAGTTATGGTGTGTTCTACCAGTAATACAAGTAAAACACATGGAATATGGTGTGATTTACAAGATTAGATGGCTACTAGACTAGAGATGAAGTACAAAGAAATGTCATTGACAAAGAAGTTATTTCCCCAACACATCTAAAGTCGCTCAAGAAGCATGAATCACATCATATAATCATGGTTTATGATATAATACATGATCAAGTCAGTTTGCACTCACATTAACATTAATAATTTTGTATGTTCATTAGTACCTTGTGTTAAGGATTGATAGAAAGAGTGAAAATTTATCTTTTCAAAAAAAAGAATCAATGTAAATTTGACATCAGCCAACATATAATGTTTTGTACTATATTGTATTAAAACTCAATACTAACAATAAATGAACGAAAAATTCATTAAAGGTAAATGGTAGAAGCATTGTGTCTATATATTATACTATATGCAAACTCAGTAATTCAAAAGAAATATCCAAAGCCTACAAGAAACTCCTAGTACACATTGTGTCTATATATTCTAGGAGCCCTAAACTTAAGTCTTAATCAAACTAATCTCATCCTTCAAAAATATGATTTCTTATCACGTGCCAACTTGTTTATGGGTATTTAACTATGTTGCACGGAGATGCATCTCCAACCCAACGGGTCTCTGGTACTGGGATGTGTCTCATGTTCCTAAGATGTGGCTTGAGACATCTCTAAGTGTAGGCGACACAATCCCAATGTCTCCCGCCGTCTCCAATGAATGCGGCAAATAAAACCTAAAAAGCACTTTTTTGTGAAAAACACAACCCAAAAAAACACGCGATAAGAAGAAAAAAGCGACACGACTGACAAAAAAAGAAAAAAACACAACACGACCTCAGGAAGAGGGAAAAAACGCCACACGCGACGCCACCACCGAAAAGGAAAGAAAAGGCAAACTTGCACGCAACAAACAAAGTCACCTGCAAGCAAGAGAATCTTCAGCAACCTTTCATCTTACATGGGTTTTAATTTTCAGATTTGATTCATTTCAAATAAATTAGTATTAAGTTATTAACTTATTATTTATTAACTATTAAGTATTAACTATTAGTAGTAAGTTATTAACAATATTTCAGTGCTAACAGGATTAGCAATATTTTAAATTTTTTATTTTAATAATTAATAAATTAATAATTTAATACTGTATTAAAATTTTATTAAAATTAGATTATTAGAAGTATTTAAATTTAAAATCTTTAATTGTAATACTAATACAGAATATTGTAGTCTGTTTACGAAGGTTGCACTGAATAGCCACATAGTGAATAGTGAAATTGAATATGAATTATGGTAAAGTTGAACAAATTTGGCAAATAAAATTAAAAATGCAAATTGCATCCCAATTATTTTGTCTTACAGTATGATAGTATGTTGTCTTACTATATGATAGATAAAATTATTTAGTCTTATAGTTTTTTAGTGAATAAATTTAATGTCAAATCTGATTTTTTTTTTACTTTTTTCATGTAGAATGTCAGGTGGAGGAAAACAAGGCTTATATCCACTATGGAAGTATGTTGACCAAGTTCCGGGGCCGAAAGGAACATGTGGAACAGCCATTATCCATTGTAAATTTTGTCCAATGCATAGCAAAGGCACCTACACAAGGGTGAGGGCTCATTTCCTTCACCTATCAAGAAACTATGTTGAAGGTGGTTAAAATGAGTCAAAACGATATGATGCTATGAGGGAACAAGAAAGGGCTGATGGTAAACTTTTTATTCAAAGCTCTCATGCTTCAACTATAGGGGCAACTACTGCAGCTCAAAGTTATAATAGAGAGTAAAAGGTGGATGTGACTTCTAGAGATGGAACAAGAACATGCTCACAAAAGACCACACATTGGCAGCTCAAACCCCATCGGAAGATTGTTTGACATGTGTAAAGTTAAGAAGCAATTGATGTAGTGATTGTGCGATTCTTCTATGCAAATAGTATTCCATTTAATGTTGCTCGCTCACCTTTCTATGGAGAGATGGTCCAAGCGATCAACAATGCACCAGCAGGCTATAAACCACCTAGATATACAAAGCTTCGCTATGATGTCCCAATCTAAACATGATAGAATTTAATGATAAATAATAATACAAATTAAAATATAAAATATATAGATATAATCAAATAAAATGAACTAAATAAAATCTTAATTATAATAATGAACAAGATCTAATATAAATTATATATTTATTAAATATTAATATAAATTTCATACTTATCAAATAATAATATAAATTTTACAATATTATTTCTGTTTTTAATCTTTGAATTGATATTTACATTTGGAGCCTTTGCCAAGTCCTTGTGGGTCCCACTCCTCCCTTCTCAATGGCTGGTGGCTGAAGATAATAAAAAGACCCAAGAAAACAGAAATAAATTTTTTATCAATTCACCAGCTTGAGTGCTGCTGCTAATTTTAAGTGTCCAGCATATCACTTGGTAATCTTTCTGCACACCAGATCTGACACATGTCAGAATGGTCTCCCTTGCAACAGTATAAACTCCTTCCAAACTCTTCTAAAAGTGAAATACGAACCACTCAATGAGGCACATCACCTCTTGTCTCCATTCACAGGCATATCATTTCCTATGCTGCCAATATAATATTCAGAAATATAGTGGGTAACATGGCTCATGGCAATATCATTAAGGCATAGCACCTCTTGTCTCCATTTACAGGCATATCATTTCCTATGCTGCCAATATAATATTCAGAAATATAGTGGGTAACGTGGCTCATGGCAATATCATTAAGGCATAGCATAGAGTTGACTAAAGCAGTGATAAGTATATGCTTGAAAGCAATTAACTTATGAAGTGATATGCAGCGATTATGTCTTACAGAGATAATATTGTCATCACTAGATGTCAGCGGTAATGTCTTGAGAGCAATGCCTAGTGGCTACTCCACTTGGCAGCATGATTTGGTAAGGATCTCTAACAGCAACATCATTAAAGAAAATTGATTATATTGATTGATATGTTCACAAGCAATATCAAGAGTCGATGTCTATTCAAGAAGAATGTTAATAAAACAACCCGATTATGAGCAGCAATCAGATTAAGAAATGTATTTAATAAACTTACGTCTGTTGAGAACAAAGATAAAACAAGTCAAATTTACTTATTATCAAGATGGTTGATTGGGTCAACTATATGAGAGATGGTTACATTATAATGATCGATCTGTTTAAGAATTATCAATGATCAGCAAAATCATTAAGGAAAACAAGATTCTGAGTTGTTAAGTAACCGATCAAAGTATAACCAAAAGGTGTGATTTAGGATAAATTAAGAATACGTGTCTATTCAAACATCGTTTCCCATCATATATTAAGACCATCGAATTCACCCGAGATGGGAGGAATTAGGCCAGGAGAAGATTGGGCTATATGACAATTGATTTAGGTTAAGATCATAAATTGGTCTTCAATGGGAAGATTTCTGAGTATAGGAAAGTCAATATATATTAAAGAAGGAGACAGTGAAGAGTTTTATGATGACATATAGGGAGCGTTAGACTTTGGAAAGAGGCTATTATAGTTATTACAATAAAGCAAGATAAGTTCTATATTTCACATTATTCTTAAGATTTTGAGTTAAAGAATATAATAAAATATATTCAGTTTTGATAAGATTATACTTATTAATATATTACAGATATAATTTAAAATTAAAATTATTGTTTCAGGACTAAAAATAAGGAAAATATCAAACATGGACATTACATTCGCACTACTCTAGTAGATAAAGAAAAAACTCTATTAGAGGAACAAACTGCACTATTGAAAAGAGTGTGGGCTATAGAAGGATGCAGTATTGTGATGTATGGGTGGATGGATGTGAGGAATCATCCACTACTTAACATCATGGTAACATGCAGCAAAGGGCCTTATTTTTTGAAGGCAATGGATTGTTTAGGGGAAGAAAAAATGCAAAATTTCTTCATAACCAACCATGTGATAGCATTGAGGAGGTGCGGGCATCACATGTAGTCCAAGTTGTTATTGATCCCGCCCTTGTTTGTAAAGAAACATGCATGCTGGTGCAAAAAATGTACAGACAGATATTTTGGACACCATCTTGTGTGCATTCGTTGAATAATGCACTCAAAAATATTGGCAAGTTCCAATGGATTTCAGATCTCGTAGAGAAGGGCAAAAAAATACAAATGTTCATATGTAACCATCACCAAATACAATCCACTTATCGTAAATTTGCCAAGGTAGAACTTTTCAAACCTGTTGATACACATTTTGCATCTTACTTCATTCTTCTTGACCACCTTTGTGAAGTCAAACGAGCTTTGTGTTCCATAGTTGTTAGTGATGCATGGGAAGCTTAGAAGCAGTCTACATCAAATATTGCAGTTGAGGTGAGAGGTATGGTCCTTGATGAGCATTTTTGGGCTGATATTAAGTTTGTTGTGGACTTTATTAAGCCCATGTGTGAGGTGATCAGATTTGCAAATTCAGACGAGGCATGTTTGGGAGAGGTTTATGAAGCAATAGATTCCATGTGTGAAAGAGTCAAGAAGATAATAGATGCAAAAGATATTTCTCTATATCCTTTGATAGAGGAAAAGTTACATGGAAGATGGAACAAACTTAACACAACTCTTCATTGTGTTGCTTATGCCCTTAATCCTAAATGGTATGATATAGAAGTGACCAAAAAGAGGGCTCCACATCAGATCCAAAAGGTATTTCTCTATATCCTGTGATAGAGGAAAAGATGCATGCAAGATGGAACAAAATTAACACAACTCTTCATTGTGTTGCTTATGCCCTTAATCCTAAATGGTATGATATAAAAGTGACCAAAAAGAGGGTTCCGCATCAGGATAGAGAGGTAATGAAGGGATTTTGGGCATTAGTTAAAAAGATTTATGGCCAAGGTGAGGATGTTTCAATTTTGAGGACTCGATGGAATAAGTTTTCACGTGGGTGAGGTGATTTTGGTTCTGTGGAAGTTATATATGATATGAAAGTAAAGAAAGACCCTATAGAGTGGTGGTGGAACCATGGAAGTGAAGCCCCTGAATTGCAATAATTTGCAATATGATTGCTCTCACAAGCTGCCAATTCTTCATCTTGTGAAGGAAATTGAAGTACTTATGGGTTCATTCATTCACTAGAGAGGAACCGATTAGGGTCAAAGAAAGCAAAAAACCTAGTGTACATTCATAACTCACTTCATCTTCTCTCTCGTGTAGATCTTGGATACAATGAGGGTCCTTCAACAAAATGGGATCAAATTTCACTTGATGGAGAAATTGCAGCCATTGTGGATGAATTGGTTGAAGCAGATGAACTAACTGATTTACTCCCTGTTATTCTACCATCAGAGGAACCTAAATTTGAGAGTGATGACTTTCTAAAGAGCCTCACAGCTAAGGAGCTTGATATGGGTGATCATGGCATAGAAGAGTAGATGATAGATATAAGATTTCTGATTTTTGTTTCCAGTTTTTTTGTTTGCGTATCAACTTGCTGCTTATCAAGCTATTTTCATTATGTAATCAGTTTTAAACTTTGACACAATGATTGTATAACATTTTGATTTGAGTTATTTCACATTTGTGTACTTAAACTTCAAAGTTAATGTTAATTCTTGTTTTCAAAGTTCAATGTCATTATATTTTCAGATTTTCTATAAATTATTAAATTATATTTTAAAAAAATTGGCGTCTTCAAGTACCCCCAGTCTCCTATTTTGAAAAAATAGCTGGCACCAACAAGTACCGTTGTTTCCTATTTTGAAAAAATAGCCATACCAGTACTAGTCTCAGACGTCTCCAAGTACCCCCGTACCCATGCAACCTTCGTATTTAACAATAAAATAGGTAGGTCACATATCATCACCTATTATTATCATGAGGAGCTGACTAAAACCAAGCACAGGTCCAATTATGATAGCAGCAAGATAACAAAGACTTTATTATCAACTATTAGAAAGAACTTGTTGGAAACAAAACAGGTAACTCATTCAAAAGTGGCAAGATCTACTAACAAACAGTTCCCATAAGAAACCACAGAATAAAGTTGTAAAATATAGCTTAAGTTTACATAGCATCCTTATAGACATTTACTTTGTCAATATTAGATACATACTCTAATGAGAGGACTAAAACCCACTTATTTTTTACTCTCATTGTATTTCTTCTCAGCTTCCTTGGATAAACAATATACAAGAAAACATGTGTGATTGATGTAAGCATAATGAAATGTAATTCAACTTAACTAAATAGTTTTCTTTGAAGAATGCAGACCTGATAGATCCATGAATTGAATTTCTGGTGGATCTCATGAACCAAAGGTCCTGTCATGATAGTTAATGGGACCTGTAGCATTATCTTTGTCTTTAGCAAAGAAATTGTTGTTTAACAATATATGCAAGAGACCTAGCTAGTTTTATGAAGAATAATATTGTTCTTATAGTATCATAAACAAAAGGATATTGCATTACCGGTTCTAAAATGGCTGTTGGTGGTGCACCATTTGGACGAAAGATATATGCTCCGGAAGCCTTCACCAGCAGTTATAAATTCAATACTCACAACTTTTGTACAGAGAGAAATAGTCATAAAAGATTTCTATATACGTGCATAAAATAACAAAATGCATGATCTTTAGATTTTATTTTTTAAAACTGGGATACAAAAATGATATAATCACAAACCTGGGAATCACTAGCATCCCCATTAGAAGAACCATACCAAAGATAGGACTGTTGGACTGGGACGTTTACCTACCACAAAATAAATAAATTACTATATGTCATGTTTCAAAATGCAAATTATGATGGAATAAAATAAGTTTTTTCTTTTAATCGTAACCAAAAATATTTTGTGACATAACATTTGGTTAGAATGTTTCACTCTTCTTTTAAAGGTTTATGATAATCAATTTTCATTGTATAATGACACTCAAAATTGTAACACTGGCCACTGACTAAAAATTAAACTAAATTCTGATTCTATGATTCATACTTCAACTAACAAGAAACTGAGATCTAAGCTACTTTGCATTTCCACCTTGCCTACCTCAAAATTAGAAATTCAAAGAGGTAAACCTACTACTAATCCATTTACTTTGCATGGGCAGATATGATATTGCTACTAATGTACGTTATCATTTCAATTTACCCCTTAAATAAAATACAAAATAAAACAGCATCTAAGGATAAACCTCTCTTCAATTTATAAGGGGAAGCTTCCTATAACAAAAAATTGAACAAAAATACTAGAACCTAAAAAAATGACTTCTGGTTTTTTAAAATTTATACAATTTAACTCTTCAAGTATTTGAATGTAAAATTACAAGCATATAAAAAAAATTACCATCCTTTTGTTCTTGGGTACAAGCACAAGGCAATTCAGATCTTCAACTCATAACAAGATATTTTTATGTGTTTTTACTTAAAACAAACAAGCTGTAGCAGCTAATAAATGCTTACTCTTTCTAACAAAAAGATGAGATACGGCGGGTTAGAAGCCAAATTCTAATCAACTAGGATTGGGAAATATTGGAGGGCTCTACAACTTCTAGCATTGGTAATAGAGGGTTGTACTTGGAGGCCGGCCACTCATGAGAAGTTTGCCTCATGCAGGCCCAAGGTCAGCTGGCCTGAAAGCATTGAATGCTTGGCGTGGGCTTATAGTTATGGGCTCGACTTCTCCAGAAAATGGCATTCTTTCTGGTGCTGGTGTGGGCAAGGCTAGATTAAAAACCTTCAAGCAGGTTGTGGGGAAAATCTCTCTTCTTGAAGGCACCAAATTCCTCAGCAAAGAAGAGAAAGAGGGCAGTGTCAATGATGGTGGAGGAGGAAGAGGTAAGGATCTCTCTGCCAACTCTTTGGTTGTCTTTCCTAATGCTCAAATGGCTGGTGTGATAATTTATGAGAAAAATAGGCCTAGGAACTCAGTAGTATTTTTAGCGGCTTTGGACATTTCCAAATTACCTTATAGGAACTATTTGAATGCTTTGTTACACAATGTTTGGGTGAAGAAACTAGGGTTTTCTTTCTCTTTCTGCAGAATGATTCAAAAGGGCTTTTTTTTTTTTTTTCTTTAATAACCCTAGTAGTCAGAAAGAAGTGGTTAAAAGGCAATATTGGACTATCCGGTCTGGTTGTTTTAGAGCCCTCTCTTGGGACTTAGATGCAAACACCGACAAAATTTTGGCATTGTCGAACCCTAGGTGGATTACTATTAAGGATATTCCCCCTTACTTGTGGAATGTGATACCTCATGCAATGGAGCCCCTTGGGAGAGTGCTTAGAATTGATGAAACTTCTTTGCTTCCGCATATGAATGCTAGAATGTTGGTGTCTATAAACCCTAGGAAGGATCTTCCTAAAGACCTCAAGATTGAGCTTATTACTGAAACAGTTACTTGTCCTATTGAATTTTTAGGAGGCAAAATGCCTTCTTTCTTTGCAAAAGAGAAGGGCATCTCAGAAAAAATTGTCCCGTTCTTAAGAAGAATGAAAAAGTTGACAACTCTAACAGTAAACCCTTTGTTGGTCTTGCAGAGTCAGACTTGTCTCCCCCGGTGGCTAAGTCAAGTGACCCCCCCTTCCCTCGACTTCACATGCATCCCATGCTGAATCTGCAGTAGAAACCAAGATCGATCCCTTGAAATTCCCCTCGTTGCCTGGACCTACAGACCCTAGCTACCCTTCCCAACTCCAATGATGGTTCCCCTTTGCTTAAGAAACTTGATGCTTTGAGTGTTGAGATTAGGAAAGCGAATATCTCTCAGGGAGAAACTCTGTCACCTCCTACTCCTCCTATTGATGTTGTAGGCCCTCCTAAACATTTGAAGCTAAACGCTCAATAGCTCATTTTGGAGAAATTTAAGAAGTTGAATGAGACTTGAAATAGGGTCCAACAACTAGTAAAACCTAGTATTATTGATAATGATATGTGTCCTCCTAATACTCAGATGTCCCCCTCTAGTGATAAGGTCAATCCCCATAGGAGGGACTTTGCCATACCTTATGACCCCCTATCCAAAAGTGGGAAGGTGGGGGCTGAACTAGGGTCTAAGGATTGCACTACGGAAGAGTCTATCATAAATGACATTTAACTTCCAAGAAAACAAGATGATTTAAATAAGCCTAAGGCTGTTAGTAAGGAATCACCTCAGATTGCACCTTGCACCCCCCCTTTCAGATATGGATTGAAAGACATTGGGGATGAGGAAGTTCCTCGTATGAGCATTAGTCCTTCAATGGAGGAGGAAACTAGTGAGAGTATGAAGGTGGATATGGTAAGTGTAGGATTGAATGAAAATGAAAAAGCAATCAAGTGGGCCATTGTCCCCTTCAAGGGTGGCCCTAATGAAAGCCTTGTTGAGGAGGCTATGAAAGAATATGGAGCTAGAAATGCTTCTAACAAGAAGATGACTAAGAAACATAAGAGAACAAAGATTCTAGAAGACACCTCTCACTTAGGCGTTGATTTTGAATTCAAAAAGAAAAGGGAGAGGCCTAGTGGCTCTAATACTTTACTCAAAGAAAAAAAGGTCCCCCAAGGGTAGTTGCCCAAATGTTATGACAGCTTTAGGTCCCCCAAGGGTAGTTGCCCAAATGTTATGACAGCTTTAGGTCCCCAGTGGTATCTACCCCCTAAAATATCCCTATGGAAATTAATATCGCATCTTGGAATGTAAGGGGGCTAGAGACCCCAGATAGGAAATATGTGGTGAAAAGGTTTCTTAAGCTTCATAAGAACATTGAAGTCCTCCTCCTTCAAGAGCTCAAGGCAGTTGAATTTTGGCTTGACATCAATCTAAAATGCATTTGGAGGGAGGTTGAGTATTTTGCTACCAAACACATCAAGGGTAAAGGTGGTGCTGCTATCCTCCTCAGCAATAAATGGGCCAAGCTTGTTTCTAGATGGGGTTGTTCTCCATGTAATGGAATGGTGTGGGTTATCCTAGAATTCAATGACCTGGAATTTGGGATATGCTCTGTTTATGCCTCTAATGATTACAAGGACAAGATAGAATTATGGAAATGGATTTTTGGCTTGGAAGATATCCCCTAGATCCTAGGTGGAGATTTCAATATGGTGGAGAGTCCTAGAGATAAAATAGGTGGCAGTTAGGTTGAATGGAAAGGAGAGGAGAGGTTCTTTTGGAACAGGATGGTGGGGAAGCTTGGGCTAGTTGACCCTTTAGCAGGCTGTGATAGAGAAGACCAAAGTATTTGGTATACGTGGTGCAATTGTCAGAGAGGTAACAAGAGGATCTACTATAGGCTTGACAGGTTTTACTTCAATAATGACTATTTCAGAATCAATAAGAGCCAAGAGGGATCTATTGTGAAGGTTACCCCCTATACTCTCTCGAACCATCATCCTATTCAAGCTCTGATTTCTCACAGTGATCTTCCCCCTAGAAGATTTTTTCATAAGGAGATTTTTTCTGTCAACATTAGCCTGTTGAATGAGGAGCTAAAATAGGCAGTCTACATTATTAGGCAGTTCAACAGGATTATCAGTAAACATGACAGCCCCATTCAGGAATGGAATCAGAATGTTCAAAGCCGGAAGTCCTTGTTTCAAACAGTAGGAAGAAAAATGGCTAAAGATATCAAAAGAGAGGAGACTTTTGCTCACTGCAACCTACAAAAGGTTGAAGAAATTATTCAAAACCCTAATGATGTGGAGTCTCAGGATGTTATATGCCTAGCTAAGGATTCTCTTCGAAGGATTCAGAATAAGCGGATCTAGGGGGCTAGGACTAGAGCAACAATTAATTGGCTAGAGCATGGTGATAAAGGCTCCAAGTATTTTTTCCAACTACTTAAAGCCAAGGAAGCCAGAGTTGGCATTGACAGTATTTGGGATAATGGAACAACTATTACTGACCAAGCAAGTATCCTAAGAGCATTTGCTCAATTCTATCAAAATCTCTTCTCCTCTGAGGACAATCAGATGAGTAAAGCTAGTGCTAGCGACTACATTAGAGGAATTATTCCAAGGAAAGTTAGTAGGGAGGATGCTAAGTTGTTAGATAGGAAGCTTTCCCTGGAAGAGATTAAGGAGGCCATAATGGCCCTTAGCAATGGAAAAGCCCCAAGGCTAGATGGGCTGCTGGTTGAGTTCTATTAAGAATGCATTGAATGGATTGGGGAGGATCTGTTGCATGCGTATCAAGAGGTCATTAATAGTGGTTCATTAGGAGAAGAAATAAATAAAGGACTAGTAAGTTGATTCCAAAGGAGGGAAACAGATCTCTGATCAAGAATTGGAGGCCCATTACTTTATTGAATGAATCCTATAAGATCCTAGGCAAAGCCCTTGCACAGAGATTGGAAGGTATTCTTCCCAAAGTCATCAACCCCACCCAAACAGGCTTTGTCAAGGTAAGATATATCCTCAAGAGTTTGCTCACATGCTCGGAGTCCATGCATTGGGCAAAAGAATCTAAACAAGACATTGCTCTTCTGTTATTAGACTTTGAAAAAGCTTACGACAAAATAAAATGGAGTTTTGTGGGCATGATGATGGAAAGTTTAGGCTTTCCCGAGCACTTGTGTAAAATGGTGAATGTTTTGATGAGGGATGCGAAGGCTTGTGTTGAGATTAATGGTAGTAAGTCTGAATATTTTGATTTGTCTAGGTCCATCAGGCACGGTTGCCCCTTAGCACTAACTATTTTTTTTATTGCAGCTGATGCTCTATACTACTTGATGAGGGACTTTAAGACATCTCATAAAATTCATGGTATTACTTACCCAATGGAGAGGATCTCCAACATTCAGTTTGCTGATGACATTGTTATCCTTACTAAGTTGGAACAAGACAATATGAATACACTTATGGCTAAACTTGAATTGTTCTGTGAAGCATCAAGGAGCAGAATTTCATTGCCCAAATCAGTTTTGTTAGGTTGGGAGGCACACCCTCCTCCTTGGTGCAGTAAATGGAATAGGCACTTGGTGAGGTATCTAGGGATTCCCTTTGCCATTGAACCAAATTTGAAAGCAATGTGGTAATGGATCAGAGAAAAAATTGATAAGTTGGGGAAATGGAATAGGCACTTCCTCTCATTGGCTAGAAGAGTGCAGATATGTCAAAAGATCCTCTCCTCATATAATATCTATTATACTTCTGCCTGGCTTTTTAATAAGTATTAGTTCTGCCACATCCAGAAAAAGATTAGGGACTTTTTATGGTTTGATCATGGCAAAGGGGGCAAGAAAAAACATGTTGTGAATTAGCAAAGGTGTACTTTAAGTAAGAATTTGGGGGGGCTCGGCCTCAAGGATTTGAGATGGTAGGGCATTTCTTTAGCAGCAAAATGGATTTTTAGATCATTGCAAGGGAATGAGCCTTGGAAAGTTCTGATTAGGCACAATCTCTCAAAGGCCACCCCAAAGAAAAGCTCGGTGTGGAAAGGACTCACTCCATGATATCATTGCAAGGCACTTTAATATTTGACCTTCAGGATCCACTGTATTTAGATCTATCTGGAATGCATGGGAGGTTGTGAGGAGACACATATCTCATAGCGCTATAGTTGGAGTGAATGGGGAGATTTGTGGTGAATGCTCGATTTGATGGGACTTGAACTACAAAGGCAAACTATAATATCCCAGTAATTTTTTTTTGTTTTTTAATAGTAAGAGTTACAAGCAAACACATCAACCCGTTAAGGTTAGAGAAATAATCCAAACTGCTCAAAGGGAACCCTTCCACCTTTTGTTCACCGAGAGCCCAATCTGGGAGGGTGAGAGCATACGGTGTTCCGGGGATCGTTAGCACCATAAAACAAACTGAAATTACAATGCCTGGGCGGCAATCCAGCCCCTTCTGCTTATCCAGCAGGATAGAAACCAAACTCTTGGCGGTAAACCAGCCAAAGGAAAATAACAAGAAACTAAAACTCAATCACTCTACCACATATTTCAACGGGAGGACATTACATTAAGCTATCACTCTACTGCATATTTCAGCAGGAGGACCATTGTATTAAACTTATCACTCAACCACTTATTCAGTGGGAGGACTAAGTACATAAACTGAATTACAAAGCAAGAAGGCGGCAAGCTAGCCTCTTCCACTTATGGAGTGGGGATTACAAATAAGAACAACAAGAATGATTAATCAGTACTACTGAAACAACCTTACAAAAATAGAGATATGATGAGAAGAGTAATGCAGATTATAATACTACGAACAATGAATTTCTGCTACATCCAATCTGCAGGCTGGAATTACAAATCAGCAGCCTATGGAAATGCTAGAATGCTCATAACTCCCTCATTTTTCATCCAAATCAACTCAAACCAGTCCCAAACCCACCATATAATATATGCAATTACAACCAATTAAAGCCACAACCCCAAACAACCCTTATTTAATTTGCACGCATCCCAATGCAATATCAGAAACCCACACCATACCTAGGAATTTCGATTTGATCTAGGAAATTCAAAGCTTAATTAAAATTGCTATAAACTCACAAAATATATCGCCATTGCTGGGAAGGAGGATAGAGCTGATACCCATAACCGTCAGTCGCTCTAGCAGAGAGGTGTGATTGAAAATGTGCTTCAGCCACAGGCAAAACCAGCAAGTCTCCAGAATCACTTCAGCACCAAAAATGTCTATGGCCAACTCTGAGAATGTAAGAGAATACAATGCACAGCTAGGTACTGTATTTCAAGTACGAAACCGAGTAGCACTAGGGAGACGCACTCTGAAGCCTCAAGTTTTGTCGCCAAACCGGTAGCATAACATTACAATTTTTTAAGATCTCCCAAATGAGAGCCGAAGGCTCTTATTTATAACTTTTCAACAACCAAATTCAAATGCAAATTCCTCCAAACTCCACTCCTTCATTTGCATTTCATTTCACCTTCATGTGGACCCAAGTATAGCGCCATTTTTCATAAGTCAAACCTCACGCCAAAAAGGAATGGACCCACGTTAATCACTTGGCAAATAATGGAGATGTAATATAAAATAATATTCCTCTAAAATATTTCGACATCCCTTATTACACATGAGTTTCGCCAAATACTTAGGATAAAATAGGCATTAATCCCAAATTCAATAAATCAGTAGCAAATAATCAGATTAATTAAATATTAAACCTTAGGATAAGGAAATAATATTTAATTGTATCACATATGACTCCCGTACTGATTATTATCAAGACTAGAATGAAACTGAGCTAGGAAGACCACTGAACTACTGCAGAATCAGGGCCTTGTCCACTGCCAAAAATAGAATTATACCACACTGCCACTTACTAAAAATAGTAAGTCAAGAAATAATGCCCCGAAAAGCTTGAACTTCGCGCCCAGAGACAGAGCATGGAGAGCTCAGTAGGACAGTATCACCAAAATAGTCATTCCCTGACTTACTAAAAATAGTAAGTCCGCGTTTCATCAATGCTGGACCCCTCATCCTTCATTCCACCTAGCCTACGGGTCTCAGGAATAGGCTAATGTACCACTGGAAGGTCGTCAATGAGAAGGGGACATTACACAAACCTCTTGCTTTACTACAAGGTTGTTCAACCAAGATTTGGGCTACAAAAGGCTTAAATAGACTCTCTGATATCCTCCAAGATGGCCATTTGCTGAGCTGGAATGACATTATGGACAAGTTCCATATCCCCTCTTCTCACCACAAGACCTATACTATCCTGAGTGATGCCTACTCCCCTCTTGACCTTCCCAAGCCTTGCCAGTGTGATGATACCAGATTTACTTCTTTTAAGTGGCTTGATGGATCCTCATTGCCTAATGTCAAAGCAAAATCTATCTATGTTGTCCTAGCTGATAATAACTCTATCCTCTCCCATGCCAAGTCTTGCTAGGGCCTGAGTTAGGGTGATAAATATTGGCAGAAGGTCTTTGACAACTTGTGAAATAGACCAATTGAGCCTAAGAAGAAATTTTTTTGTTGGTTGCTTTTGCTCTAGAAGCTCCCCATTAGGAAGCCCGATGGTGATATTTCTATCTGTTCTTGTTGTACAATGCCCTAGACTATCAATCACATATTTTTTGACTTCTTTTTAGGTAGGGAAGTTTGGAATATCTTTGGTGTTTACATTGGTTCAAATATTTTGGTCTCTGAGGTGGTTACTAGTAGTGCCCAAAGCCTAAAAAGAGCTGCTAATTTGTTTTGGTCTGTTTTTTCTTTAGAAGTTTTATGGCTTATTGGGAAGTTTAGGAATGATAATCTCTTTAATGGAAGAGATAGATCCCTTACTGAGTCTCTGAGGAGACTCATTGTGCATAACATTGATGTGCAAGTTACAGTGACCATGAAACTAGCCCCGGAGAAAGATTGAAAAGTTCTTGCATGATGGCCATACCAGAATCTTCACATAGGAGATAGCACATGGATTCTCTTGGACCAAGACTACCGATGAGAGATCACCATTCGAGGTGGGACTGGCGAACTTTATGAGAGATTTGCAAGCGCAGAGAAGCAAAAATGGCCAAGGACAAGTGCCAAACATACCATTGGTAGTCCCAGTTGTGCATCATTATATAGATCCTACTTTGGGGCAGAGAGCTGAGATGGAGTGAAGGACCACAAGGGTGGACCACATGGGTGGAGACTGTTGGAGACTCTAGCTCTCCATTTGGGGAGATCATTTTTGGTTAACATGTTCATGATTTTTGCATAGACTTCCTATTTGTATATTTCACGGTCATTGGTATATATGTTTTTTGTATCTTGATAGTGGATAATGATGCAGAACATGATCTAATTGTGGGTTCTCGGGGTTAAGAACGTTGGTAGGGGGTACTTTCTAACTTTATTTTGTCTTATGCTGGCTATGTAATCTTGATGTATTGGATCCATATTATAATTAATAGAAAAAAAAAGAAGAGATAAAAAGGCACAAGGATTGAATTGGTTTAAATAAAGGATTCCTATAAGTTAAAGCATGTCATTTATAGGAAATTGCACAAAACGTTGTAAAAATCATACTCCAATGAAATTAGCAAAACATAGCTTGTTTTTTTTAAGGGGAAATTTTTATCTATCGAAATAAAACACAAAAACATAATAAGATTGAAAAGAAATTTCAGCAACAAGATAGGCATAAAATTCCTATTGAAAATCTAGGTGCAAATGATACTTATTTATAAGGACTTAACAAGATTTTGCATGAAAAATAACAAAAAGCTATCTAGAACTCCTAAGCTAACAATAATTTACTTGCACACAAGACAACTATATAATACAATCATCTCTATACATCTTAAACCCTAAATCAGGAAATCTTCAAATAGATTTTTGATAAGCATAGCTACCAACTAAGAATAAATCTTCTATAATATTATTTAAAAATAGTTGTGTTATTGAATCAACTGGAAATATTAGCATTGCTAGGCAAGAGTGTATTTGAATTGGGTATAGATCTTAATCATGTGGTAATGGGCAAAATTTGGGTTTTATTGTTTAAAATCATGTGGAAATGGTATGATGCATACCTACGCAATTACGGTTGCGCATGGCAATTTCAACTTGATTTCAAATTGATTCCAATTTCAAGTGAATTTTTTCAAGGCATTTCTTTTTTTTTAGGCCGGTAGAGCCCTAAACAACCATTGTAAAAAACTAAACGGCCAACATCATAAGCATCTATGTGTGAAGTCTTGCAAAAAACAGCAATAGAAAATAGGCAAAGGAGAGGAGGTTTTCATGTGTTGATAGCATAGATGCAAGACTCATTGAGTCTTGAAAAAATTGCGAGTTTTTCTGCTCTATGAGTATTTAAGCCAAAAACTCACAGACTTTTTAAGAAAAACTTGCCGTTTTTTTGTGAGTTTTTCACAAAAACTCGTGGAGTCTTTGGCAAAAACTCAACTACATAAGAAAAGAAGCCCAAATGCATAAAAAAATTATCTAATATTTTTTTTTCTTCAAGACAGTCTCATTCTCTTCATCAGAATATATACACAAAATAAAACATTTAAGTATAAGAAAGGAAAAAGACTTTCATGTATATATTTGTTGGTGTAAATAATTATTCATCATGGATATTATTACACTTTACTTAAGTTTACTTAGGTACATGCATTTCATAGTAGTTTGGGTATGAGACATTTGGGTATTTGTGCCACATTGGGATAGTGTGTGTAGGAGAATTTCCACCTTTTATGTTGTGATCTTGTTGTTACACTCCACATTCAGTGGGTGATCCACCTCATGTGGAATATTATATTGTTTCTCCTACCTACCCACACCTATTTCCTACCTACCGTTGTTTCTTATTGAGCCACATGTCATGTTTGTGTGCTCACATATCCATATAGCCTTTCCTATATAAGTAGGCTCATATTCATTGTATAAACAATAATCGATTGATGATCCAGTTGATCAGTATTTTCATCTTGATAGAATACAGTTTATTTCTATCATATATTTTGTCTCTCTTATGTGTGTTTTCCATTGCCTCTTGATCTTGGCAAAATCTCACATGGTATCAGAGCTGGTCCATGTCTCACATGGTATCAAAGCCATTAGAGTGTCATTGGTTTGCCAATTGAGAGAAATTGATGCTATTTGGTATTGTGTATTTTGGAATTTTCTATTGCAGGTTATTATTGAAGCTTGATGGGTCAAATCTGAGGTCACCATTGGATTTAGGAGGTCCAAGAAAATCAGTTTTTCCTTTTGTTTCATCAAAATCGGACTTCGGAGGCCAAATCTAGAGTCATTTGAAGTTTGACGCTGCGGCGGAAATTTTCCAGAAATTATAATATTGCAGGCATTTTTCAAATAGCGATATCTCACTCATCCGGACTCGTTTTTTTGAGCAATTTTTTTTGTTTTGGGGTAGAATTTGGTGATCTGTACAGTGGTGCAAGATTTTTCTGATTTTTGGATATAGGTTTTTCGAAAATCATGAAATCCCGATTTTTACAACTTTGGAGGTTTCGTTTGGGCTCATATGGAGTCCTTTTCAGGTGCCTTTTTTTTGAAAGTGCATATTTTTTCATCTACTTTCATAATCTGCCATCTATTTGCAGTGATTTTAAGTAGAAATTGTACTTTCAGTATTTGGCCATTTTTGGCATATTTGGTACTTGCATTTTCTTGGATCTCAGTTTAGATCACTAGCAATATTTGTTGAAGTCTCTTAGATCTCATTTTGAGAAGTTGTAAATTGAAATTAGAAGTCCACTTTGCCTTGTTTTGCAAGTGGCCCATTGTATACGCACTAAGTATAAAGTGCCAAAATCACCATTTTGGGGAGTTTCTTGATTGAGTATTTTGGGGGGGTGTCTTGTGTGATTGTGCCTCTCTCTATCTTGTGTTTTTTCATTTTGGTGCTATGGGTTCTCCTAAATTTCCACTTTTAAGTCCTCATAATTATGCATCATGGAAAATCAAGGCATGGAGTAAACTAATGGAAAAAGGACTCATTCATTATGTAAATGAAACTATTACAGCACCACTTGATCCTAAGGCTGATCTTAATGCTCAAATTGAATGGCTTACTAAGAATGCTATGGCACTTGGAACTCTTAGAAAGTATGTATCAGATGACCTCATTTTTCACATTGATAAGTGTACAACAATTAAAGAGGCTTGAGATATTTTTAAGAAATTGTATGGTCAAGTTGATGAGATTAAGGGCTACAAGCTTGATAGTGAACTCACAACTTTGGATCCCAAGGATTTTGATACAATCCAAGATTATGTCACAAAATCAACTGAGCTAAGAGCAAAGCTAAAGGATTGTGGAATTGACAAAAAAGATGCTCAATTGGTTTATAACTTGTTGGACAAGCTTCCTTCAGAGTATGCAGCCTTTGTATCTAGCTTTTACACCCATAGGTTAGCTCAAGGTACCTCATACACTTCTCCCTCATTTGATTCATTCACGGAGATGTTGATACTTGAGCAATCTAAGTTGACCACGATGGGAATTCTCAAATCTTCAAAATCACAAGCTTTGGTGGCTAACAAAGGGAATCAAAGTAATCAAGGAAAAGGAAAGAATCTAAAGCAACCTAAGTCTAAATCACAACAAGATGGAGCACAATGTTCCTCTCCACAACAAGGTGATTCACCATTCTCACCTAAGAGGAAATCATATAAGGACAATCTTTTTTGTGGATATTGCAAGAAGTCAGGACATGATGAACATCATTGTTATAAGAAGGATATTGATGAGTTGAAGAATCTTCTTGAGAAGAATAGAATCAACCTACCTTCTAGAATGTCTACATCGGCTTCTTCTTCCAAGGATAAAGGAAAGGATCACTCTTTTGGGACAGATAAAGGAAAGGGACAAGCTCTTTGTGCTACTACAAGTCATGATTCAGGGAGATGGCTTCTAGATTCAGGGGCTTCTCATCATATGGCATCTTCGCAGTCTATGTTTTCTACATTTGAGCCTTGCCACATGCCACAGATTTTGATGGGAAATCATACATACATGGATGTGATTGGGAAAGGATCTATTGCCATTGGGGATAACTCCTTCAATGATGTGTTGTGTGTACCCCACTTGACAAATAATCTTCTTTCCATCTATCAAATCACACATGGGGCAACTAGGAAAACTGTGGAGTTTACACCTGATTCAGTTATCATTAGAGACTTGGAGAGTGGAGCTATCATTGCGACTAGGGTGGTTGATCATGCATCTCGGTTGTACTCTTTTTCAGATTTTGGTCCTATTGATGAGGTTGATTTTTCCTATGTTGATGATTCAAATTTTGAGGAGAACTTTGGGCATTTGAACTTGGGGATTCTCACATGTGACCCCGTTCTTGAGCCTTGCATTTCATCTCCTTCTATTGATATCACACCACCTATTGCACTTGATGATGCAACTAGTGCGACAGTTTTGCCTTCTTATGATTCAGTGCAGCAGGATATTTCATGTCTTCCAGCTTCAGTTGATTAGGATGCCTACTTGACAGACATTGCAGGTTTGTTTGTGGACTCCTACATTGCAGATTTGGGAGATACCATTGATGACATTCATCTTCTCTTTGATGAAGATGATCCTTCTTTGATTATTGCGAGGGATCACTCTGACCCTCTTGTGCATTCTCTACATGATCAATCTTTAGACGTTGACATGATTGTTGATACTTTTGTACAACACTTGGAGGAGGTCTCTTTATCTTTTGAGGAGACATATGAGTGTTTGGATATTGTTCTACATTCATCTCCACTAGATCTTGGAGTGCCTTTTTCAGCAGTGTGGCACAGTTTACCACCTTTGGAGGGGGTACCTTTCAACATCGACATGGGGACACTTGAGCAGTTTTCAAAGATTCCTTTCATCATGAGTATTTTCTCTCCATCTTCCTTTCATGGTTGGGGAGACTTTTTGGATACACCTTTGGTTTTATTTCTTCCTAAGGGGAGGAACGTGGTTCGACGTTCATGGAGCAGTTTCTTCATTCATCTTCGAGCTTCTATCATTGGTGCAGATTCCAGATTGAGGGGGGGCTTCCTAGTCTCTCTTCTTCTTCTCTCATATGGGGGGACTTTTTCCTCACATGGGGTTTTGTCCTTCACATACTTCTATGAGAGTTCTTTGTATCTAGTTTTCATCTCTCTTTTGGGGGAGGGTTTTTTCCCATTGGGTTTTTCTCTCTTTCCCCGCTTTGTGAGAGATTTCATTGCATTGGTTTGCATGCATTTGCATTTGTACATGGGTACCTAACATGGCCTCGTAGCCAAGACCCATCTTGCATTGCTTAGTTGCATTGTAGACTTAAGTGCATTCCCCTAAGTTGCACTTAAGGGGGGGTGTTGGTGTAAATAATTATTCATCATGGATATTATTACACTTTACTTAAGTTTACTTAGGTACATGCATTTTATAGTAGTTTGGGTATGAGACACTTGGGTGTTTGTGCCACATTGGGATAGTGTGTGTAGGAGAATTTCCACCTTTTATGGTGTGATCTTGTTGTTACACTCCACATTCAGTGGGTGATCCACCTCATGTGGAATATTATATTGTTTCTCCTACCTACCCACATCTATTTCCTACCTACCATTGTTTTTTATTGAGCCACATGTCATGTTTGTGTGCTCACATATCCATATAGCCTTTCCTATATAAGTAGGCTCATATTCATTGTATAAACAACAATCGATTGATGATCCAGTTGATCAGTATTTTCATCTTGATAGAATACAGCTTATTTCTACCATATATTTTGTCTCTCTTATTTGTGCTTTCCATTGCCTCTTGATCTTGGCAAAATCTCACATGGTATCAGAGCTGGTCCATGTCTCACGATATTGGTAGTATGTTTGAGAGTGGTTTCAGATCTCTAGGAGTTATAATACAAATTCTAGGTTTTAGAAGATCTTATAAATTTTCAGACAATCAAATTTCAGTAGTCATTAGGCTCCTATTAGCATTCTCTCGCCCTCTCTATCTCACTAACTTTATTTGCCCTAGATTCTAGACCTATCTATCTCCCTATCACTCTTCCTCTATCCCCTCTCTCTATTGCTCTCTATGTCACTCTCTCCTCTCTCCCCCATGATCTAGATCTATCTCTCTCACTCTTAGACCCCCTTGAGGGGTGCTACCCTCAACATCGTTTTGGCGAGGTGGAGGAGCCACAATGAACTCCTAGGACTAGACCCTCTAGTTCTAACTCTCCACTAGTTTTCACTAGAGCTACGCTACGAAGACGAATATGTAAAATGTTTTGATGTAGTATTTACTTTTAGTTTTACAAAAAACAATATGCTATTTTCATTTTGTTTTAGACTATTAGCCATCAACATCCCACATGAGGATGTCATTTTGTACCCAATTTGCATTTAAATCAATCAAATATAACTAGATTTATCTTTTTTCTTTTATTTACTCATTTATTGACTCATTGGATGCAGCTCCTTAACATTGTTTTGGCGAGGTGGAGAAGCCACAACAAACTCCTAGGATTAGACCCTCTAGTTCTACCTCTCCCCTAGTTTTCACTAGAGCTAGGAAGACGAAAATGTAAAATGTTTTGATGTAGTATTTACTTTTAGTTCTACAAAAAAACAATTTGCTATTTTCATTTTGTTTTATACTATTAGCAATCGACATTCCGCATGAGGATGTAATTTTGTACCCAATTTGCATTTAAATCAGTCAAATATAGCTAGATTTATCTTGTTTCTTTTATTTACTCATTTATTGACTCATTGGATGCCTCTCCTTAACATTGTTTTGGCGAGGTGGAGAAGCCACAACAAAGTCCTAGGACTAGACCCTCTAGTTCCACCTCTCCACTAGTTTTCACTAGAGCTAGGAAGATGAAATTGTAAAATGTTTTGATGTAGTATTTACTTTTAGTTTTACAAAAATCAATTTGCTATTTTCATTTTGTTTTAGACTATTAGCCATCGACATTCCACATGAGGATGTAATTTTGTACCCAATTTACATTTAGATCAATCAAATACAACTAGATTTATCTTGTTTCTTTTATTTACTCATTTATTGACTCATTGGATGCATCTCCTCATTGAATTTTGCAAAAAAAATGCATTTCTAATAAGATTTAAGCAATTTTTTAGATTACCGAATTTTTTGCCAATTTTTTGCTGAGTTGCATTTTTGGGCCTTGCTGAGTTTTTGCCGAGTCTGGGTTTTTCAACTATGGTTGATAGCGCAGCCCAAAACAAGCAATTGGTGATCCAACAACAACAAAACACTGCAGCTAGTGGAACTAGCTATTTAAATATGCTCATAACTTGCCTCATAAAATTGAACTAACAAAGTAAATTAAAGTATCTATGTGTGAAGTCTTGTGTAGACAACAACAAAAAATAGGGAAAGGAGAGTAGGTTTTCATAATGTTATCAATTGTAATTTAGAATCTACTCTTATTATTAGATGTAAAAAACTATCTTTGGATTATTAACAATCATTGTTTAATTGGTAAAGCCTTGACATTGTTATTAGTTGCAATACCAATTGCCTGTAGGTGGATCACTTGAACTTGACCACCACTATAACTTGCTTGAAGTGTATTAAATTCAATGCCCCATCACTATCTAATTTAAAGTATGTGTACCTAGGTCTATTCTGCATCTTAATGTTTAATTCCAAAGGACTTCTCCTTCTACATGCATGATATTACTTCATTATTCTTAAAAGTGTGGTTACAAGCACAATGAATTACTTAATGTTACAAGAGTCGGACTTGCCTTATACTTGGCAAGCTGATTTTCAACTCGAACTCAGATCCAACGCCCAAACTTGACAAATTGAAAAAAACATGAAATATAGAGATTTTTAAGGATTCAAAACTTGTTTCATACATCCTTTAATTAAAAACGTTAGATATACAATAAAATAGTCAAATAGAATCTACTTTGACTATATACTCAAGTATACATTGATCACATGAGTATAAAAATGAATTTTAATTTTTCGCTGAAGGAAACAACATTGGTAGATATATTAATTTAAAATTATAAATGTTGTCTAATGTATACAAACCTAATGAATTATGAAATCCATGGCATCAAAACAAATATCAAAACTAAAAATATAGGTCCTCGATGATGTAGCCATGATATGTTCTTGTGTTTCAGTGACTTGAAGTGAGGGATTTATTATTAAAAAAATATTAAAGTAGAGTTGCAGGAAATGACACCCTCCCTGGCCTAATACTCATACCGCAGTACCAAAAACGGGTACAAATATGGTATGACACAAATACGGCTCAGATACCGTATCTATTGGCACATGAACAAATTGTTAGTTTTAGCCATTTTGGATACGTAGGGATTCGGCTGCCTAGAAAAATGATCCGTATCTGATGATACATGCAATAAAAATCAACCCCATACGAATGCATTCATTCAGTGTTCAAAATTCTTCGAGGGATTATTGTTGTTTGTTTCTTCCTATAATAAAGCAAATCCAAGGAGGGTATTGTTGTGTGATTTCATTCATTGCAAATGATTTTGTTTTGCTCGTGTTTTGAGTGTGCATATGCTACACCTCCATAAAATTTTATTCAAATATTTTGTAACATTTGTCACGACGAAAAAGTAAATGTGTATATTTTGGTATATAAGCAGCCATTAAATTTAATTTTATACCACCATAGCTCTATAAAATATTTTATATGTATTGCCTTGTATAAAATTTTACTAATGGTAAAATTTTACGCACAAGCTAGAATGTTCTTAGCGGCCAGCTGGAGAGAGGACTCACATTGGAAATAGTGGAATAGGCACTCAATCAACACATTAAACCCACACCAACAAGGATAAAATACACCTATGTTGATTTCCACACATCCCTCATACTCTCTCCAATTTACGTGGCTCTCTCTTCTTGAATCTAGTACCATGTGGGACCCAACAAATCCTTTATTGAAATCTGCAATAGCTCTACTTGTCACCCACGATTCGTATGATGAGATTTATAAGCTATGGTAGATTTAAATATAATATATTTCCCTTATTTTGATTAATTCACATTTAGCTACTTGGTGACTTCTAGGTTTATTTTAAATCTACAACCATGTGGGACCCAATGAATCCTTTATTGAAATATGCAATATCTCTACATGTCACCCAGAATTAGTATCATGAGGTTTATCACAACACTTTAATCTTTCAATCTTTCAGCTCAACCATGAATAAAATAAATTGGAAAGACAGTGCATTACTTAGTACCAAAATCATCACATCTTGAACATTTAGCTCCTTGGCGACTTCTAGGTGAAATCACTCAACAACACTTGAGGGCTTTCATCCCCAAATCCCAAATCCATAGTTGAAAAACTTGGACTCAACAAAAACTCAGCAAACAACTCGGCAAATTAAAAATTTGCTTAAATTGCATTAGAAATACATTTCTTTTGCAAAATTCAATGAGGACATGCATCCAATAAGTCAATAAATGAGTACATAAAAGAAACAAGATAAATCTAGTTATATTTGATTGATTTGAATGCAAATTGGGTACAAAATGGCATAATGTACAACTTTTAACAAATAAAATACAAATTTTGCTTCCTTTCTTCATGTGGAATGTTGATGGCTAATAGTTTGAAACAAAATGAAAGTAGCAAATTATTTGTAAAACTAAAAGTAATACTAGATCAAAACATTTTACGTCTTCCTCTTCCCAACTCTAGTGACAACTAGGGGAGAGGTAGAACTAGAGGGTCTAATGGTAGGAATTTGATGTCGCTCCAACACCTCGCCAAAGTGGGGTTGAGGGTAGTACTCCTCACAGGGGTCTAAGGGTGAGAGAGAGAGAGAGGTAGAGAGATAGGTCTAGATCTTGGGGGAGAGAGGAGAGAGTGAGATAGAGAGAGGTATAAAGGGGATAGAGCAAGAGTGATAGGGAGATAGATAGGTCTAGAATTCAAGGAAGATAAAGTGAGTGAGATAGAGAGAGCGAGAGGGGGGTTGAGGGTAGTACTCCTCACAGGGGTCTAAGGGTGAGAGAGAGAGAGAGGTAGAGAGATAGGTCTAGATCTTGGGGGAGAGAGGAGAGAGTGAGATAGAGAGAGGTATAAAGGGGATAGAGCAAGAGTGATAGGGAGATAGATAGGTCTAGAATTCAAGGAAGATAAAGTGAGTGAGATAGAGAGAGCGAGAGCGAGAGAATGCTGATTGGAGCTTACTAATTACTAAAATTTGACTATATAAAAATTTATAAGATTTTCTAAAACCTAGAATTTGCAGTATAACTCCTAGAGATTTGAAATGCCTCTCAAAGATCCTGCCAATATATACATGAAATATGATTTGATTTAAACTTAAATGTTATATTTCATGTATACATTCTAACGAAGAGAATGAGATTGACTTGAAGAAAACAAAATAGATAATATTTTGACTCGTTTTGGCCCCTCTTTTTTATGTAGCCGAGTTTTTGTGAAAAACTTGCCACAAACTTGACGAGTTTTTCCCAAAAACTTTGCAAGTTTTTGTGCGAGTTTTCGGCATAAATGCTCACCGAGGAAAAAAACTCACAAGTTTTTCAAGACTCGGTGAGTACTCTGCAAGTCTCTCATCTAAGCCCAAATCTACAACACACTGTCAATCCATGGCTAGAATTGCGTTGCCTTCTAGGTTTTCGTTTGTTAGGAAGAGTTAGGGTTTTCATCGCTCTAGTGAAAAATTTAGCCACAACACAAATGTCTAAAAGAGAAATAAACAATTTCCAAAATGAATGCTTTTTGTCTCCTCAGCCTCCTTTCATAACTTCCCATGGAATATTCCAATTAATAAAATTATAAAATCACTTTTTTAATATTCATTTCTTTTGCTCATAAAGTGACTTATAATATTTTATTTTATTTTGGCACTAGGCAAAGTCCCAATAAAATATTTAGCCATTAATTATAATTAATTAGATACAAGGTGCCCAAGAATATTAATTTAGACAACTTAATTTAATTAATTATATCAATTTACCTTTGAATGCCTAGGCCAAAATTGAGGACATTACACAAGCTCATTAACAAAGATGAATGCTTAAGTAAAAGATAAATGGTTATGTCTGAATTTGACCTTAGCTAGGATACTGATAGATGGGATTATTCTACAAGTTGTCTATGTAGGGTATGATTGATAAATTTTTACATTATGAAAATGGCATGTTTTGCCAACAATGACTTGTATTCAGTAGTACAATGAATAAAGCATGCCAACTTTGCTTATGGTAATCCTTGTATACTAAATAAATTTTTCAATGTATGAAACAAGATAATACTTAATTGTGACTTTGACTATGAGGATGAAAAAATTTGCAACAAGGGGTATGTATTTTGTAGATTTTTTTATCACCATTCATCACTGGCCTATTACTTGGTTAGAATTATAGTTTGATGTGAGTTTGGGGGCAAAACCCCAATGTTGTTGAGGTGCAACGCCCATCATGAAGCTCCTAGGGCATGTCATAAACCAAATAGTATTGAAAGGTTATAATTTTTTTTTATATTAACTAAAATGTCAAATTAACACTTCAAAGTTTTTTGTTCTCTCTTTTCAAACTATTTTTCCCTCCACTGTTCTTGAGTCTACCCTATGGGACTTGATCAATCAAGCAAATCTACAAGACTCTCTAGGTACTAGAGTATTGAGTCCCCAAGACTCATTTTGACCCACTCACCTTAGGACTCATCGAGTCTTGACGAGTCCATGTGAGTTTTGTAACTATGGAATTAGCTTTCATTTTTTTCTAGCCATGTTTTTCATTGGATAAATTAAAACCAATTGACCTAACAAAGTTCAACATTGGGGATTTGAAAGATTTTCATGGGCAATGATAATAATCTTGTCACATCAACCAAATATAGTATCACTGTAAATAATCCTTTCCTTGCTTGTCTATCCACTATACAACTACAAAATAGATGCATGACTAATTAGTAAATACCTAATACATTACAAAGGAACATTATTAAATCTCTATAATTATCTACAATCAACATAAATTTTTGCCCTAGTAACTGTGAGAATATGGAAAGTTTTGGCAAAATATCACATCACAAACCCAATAATATAATAAATTCCTTTCAAATTAGTAATTCATCATGACACATTACTTATAACCTTCCATGGTTGAATGGTTGACCTTTGTTGAAATCCCTAACATAATCAATCATTACCCATTAATAAGGGATGGCTTTTGCAACTAATTTAAAACATTAACTTGGCTCATTTCACACAAGCAAGGGAAAACGAAGATGTGGGATATAGAGCCAAGCATACTGATTTGGATGCTTTCACTTCTCATCTTGTTGCATTTGATGAGTCAGATAGTGAGCAAACTTAAAGTGCAAGTGCAAGTGTAAGTGGCATTGGCATTGATTCATCTAATGTCAATGTCAATGACGAGGAGAATGAGGATGATGAATTAGAGAATCCATCTGATGATCAAACTTTAAATTGTTAAAAGTTGAAACAATGATACTTGAATATTTTATCATTTTGATATTAAACTTGATGTATATGATGTTGTTATGGTATGATCATGATGCTATGATTACAAGTTTATGTTGGTTTTGTTGTTTATATGATGCTATGTGACATGCTAAACTTAATCCATGCTTATAGGCTGCATATATATATAATTTACGTGTTTTTGTACTAACGAACCCAAACAAACCCAAACCCCTTTTCAAAATTTTGTCGTACCAGTTCTTTGAACCCGAAACAGCAACCTAGGTTATTGGTCAACATCCAAAGTCATAATGATTGGTTGATGCAGATGTATTTTTTGTATTATCCTAAGTTACCGGGTTCGGCCCCCTAGACCCCTGGTACTGGTCCAGTCCGGTCCTGGTTCGGGGTTTTGGTCCGGTTCGCCTGTGGTCTAGACAGAGTTTGTGATTCACAGGCCTGGTTCGGACCAGGTCGAACCCAGGGGTCTGACAGCCCAAAAATGGTTTGTTTTTTTTAATTCCACCACATAAAAAATTAAAATATAACCCTAAAAGTGAGTTTTAAAACATTAACAAGCAACATGACTACAAGCAAGGGGAAACAAAGATGTGGGATATAGAGCCAGAACATACTGATTTGGATGCTTTCACTTCTCATCTTGTTGCGTTTGATGACTCAGATAGCGAGCAAACTTAAAGTGCAAGTGCAAGTGTAAGTGGCATTGGCATTGGCATTGGCATTGATTCATCTAATGTCAATGTCAATGATGAGGAGGAGGAGAATGAGGATGATGAATTAGAGAATCCATTTGATGATCAAACTTTAAATTGTTGAAAGTTGAAACAATGATACTTGAATATTTTTACATTTTGATATTAAACTTGATGTATATGATGCTGTTATGGTATGATCATGATGCTATGATTACAAGTTTATGTTGGTTTTGTTGTTTATATGATTCTATGTGACATGCTAATCTTAATTCATGCTTATAGGCTGCATATATATATATATATATATATACACACACACACACACACATATATATATATACACACATATATATGTAAATATATATATACACACATATATATGTAAATATATATATATACATATATATATGTATATATACATACATATATATATATCTATATCTATATATATATATATATATATATATATATATATATATATATATATATATGTATAATTTACATGTTATTGTACTAACGAACCCAAACCCCTTTTCAAAATTTTGCCGTACTCGCGTACTGGTTCTTTGAACCTGAACCAATGCCTGAACCCGAACCGGCAAGCTAGGTATTATCCCATTGCTAGAAGGCTAGCATATGGCTTGATGTTATAGGTAAATATCTCTACTTTACTAGAATGAAAGAAAAGAAATAAGGATTTAAAATTTATTTTAATTAGTCTTATTTTGCATAGAAAGAATAATAGTACAAGGAAGCATATATCTTAGAGCCATTATTTTGTTCCCACTAGGTTAAAAAGGGAAAGGATCTATTACTAGCCACAATACCAATAGAAATAGTTTTCTTCATTAGTAAATGAGTTAAAGTTGTAGCCTCTAACATAGGATTAATACCAGAGTTACAAGACTTGCCAAGGTTTGGCCAATCCCAAGATAAACTAGTCAAACCAAGGCCCAAAGACTCAAGGACCGCGCACCTAACAAGTCTAGTCAAACTTGCTAGACTTGCCAAGGGTTGTCTAGAAAACTCAATCATGAGTGTCAAGTGGAAATTTAGAAAAAAAAAACATATACTTTTGGTTTTGCTATGTCAATCCTTATCCTAAATAATGTTCTTACGACTGTAGAAATATTTTTAGTTTTCTTTGATATACAAGAACATGACCCCACATAGAGCTAGTGATGTTGGGCCAAGTGATACAAGCTCCTGTCTACCATAGTTATGACTCTGTTGTAATTTTTGTTTTTAAAGTCATAAATATCATAATCCGTGAATTTTATACACCAATAACACTTGAGAATTGTTTATTTAAAAATGTTGTTTCTTTCAACTGAAATTCACTTTTGTACTCATTTGATCAATATCTACTTGTGTATGTGATCAAAGTAGTATCTAATTGATAAGTGTATTATATCTTTAAAATTGATTATTGAAAGGTGCACAGTAAAAGCTTTAAATCCTTATAACTCTCTATAAATTTAATGGTTTTTCAATTTGTCAAATCTTCACCAAGTCTGAGTCCAAGTTAAAAACCAGCTTGCCAAGTCCAAGCCTTGTAACTTATTTAATACACTATGCAAACCTAGTAAAGGAAACCATATGTGAAATTATTGACCCAATATACATCACCATGCATTGTAGAGAGCTGTAAAAGAGAAATATGCCTTCACCAAATAGCCAAAATCCAATCTTTTTGAAGACGTCTCCCTCCCCTTTGTGATTTGACTATCACTGAATTGACTCAAATTGAAAAAGTTAGAAAGATAAATGAATGAGGAAGTTTCTACTTCAAATAATTTGTTTGCAGAGTTCTACGAAGTTTGAATAGAAATATGTATAGTTGGGGTTGTTGGCTAAGGATATAGAAATTTCTGTATGAATATCCTGCAGAGCTTGGTGCCACAATATTCTAGGAAGTAAGTGCAATCATAAGCAATTCAATTTGAAGAATAGTTGCTTGTAACTTAAAATAGCAGTTGGTGCACTGCATAATAACTAACTGCAAATCCTACTATGTTCCTCTCATGTTAAATACAATATGGTGGAGACTTGTTTTAGGGAAATGGTTGAAAGATGATAAACTCTTCGTGATGTATTCTTACTTCTCAGGTTCAGCATCTAAACCATTAAGCCAAGCATAGCCCAAATTTTATTGATTGGGATGGATTAAGCAAATGTATTCTAATTTCTAATTTCTATCTATATATGTAAAAATATTTCATCTTCTGCTAACCTTAGTCATATAAGCATGAAATGCTGGGAAAAGGGGAGCTGACCGATAATCATAAATACTATAACTATTTCCTAGACTACTGAACTAGTTAAGGAAGAAATTCAAACATCTTACAGTATGATGCCCACTCTCATATTCACAACCAAGGAGAGAATCACATACCCTCACATGAATTGCTGATGTCAAGCAAAATGCTAAACAAAAATTTAAATAGAGATCCATCCAGTTGTTCATTTGTGTGAACAAACATTATGTATTTTGACATTTGTTCCAAGGCTTTCACATTTATTTTCCAATGATTCATACATTTGTCTTTGCATATTTTTTTATGAATATAATATAAATGAAACATAATGATGAAAATGAAACCATGACTTCAAGAAGATTTGTGCATGCAGTTTGACATTGTCTTGAAGTCTGTGCTTTCACGCAATTAATAAACCAGTGCATGTAAAGGCATCTTTGGGTGAAAGGATTGAAATTAAGGACCAGCAATTTACCCCTGTCCTGGAATTTGATATCCGTTGTAATTGACCAGATATAGAGGAAAATGTCATTCTGAAGTTGCCCGGTCCAGCCTCATATGTCGTTTCATTCACTGCTGCAGTTTGTTTGGTTGATAAAACAGGTCTAGTCCCTGTGCATAAAGGCAGTTGAAAGATTAAAATTTTATTATTTAAACATTCTAATTAGTAATTTTTCTTAAGATAGTTTTTTCTACAATACACATTCTTAGATCATCTTTGGTCATTTCAAAAATTAAAAGTTATGATGCACAGTGCAATGGGAAAATTATTAAGCAAAGAGAGGTGGATTACCATTGTCTTTTGAAATAATATATGTGCTGAATCCAAGGGGTGGCACAGACACTTGAAAAAAAAGTGAAAAAAGAGGGCTTTTGTCTAATGATATGCTCTGATTTTCTTTCTTAAAGTAGTTTGTCAAATTGACTGTTGAATTTTCCAGAGGTACAAGCTGTGATAGAACTGTGTTGCCATCTGAATCTTTTACGGTAAGTGATTCATTGTTTACCTGGTAAAGACACATTTTTCATCAAAAAGTGAGGAAAATTTTCTATGCCTCATTAAATATATATAAATCATACACCAAGTCAATAGATATAGCATATTAAATAGCCACAACTAGCACCCTTACAGCAAAATGCATACTACCGATGGATTCATTTTATTAAAAAAGATATCTCATTCCATAACATAGAATGAATATAACTATCTTATAAGAAAACATTTATTCAAGCAACACATCTGCAGGCACTATTGAGAATTGAATCTCACATGCCTTGAAAGAAAATCATGCAACTTTTGAGAGTCTGCCTCCGTTACAGGACAGAATTGTTCCTCTCAATTAAATGATACAAATACTTAAATTTTATATGACAATGACTTCAGTTGTCTTACTACCAAATTCATTGATATATTCAGCTATCGCTGAGAAAAAGTAACTAATGCTAATTTATTGTCTTATGAAAATAAAGTTTCATTTCATCTTCAGTTCTTAAGAATCAAGATATCAGAAGACCACTGACCAAGATGGACACAGTAACCGCAGCCCTAAAATAACATAAATAACTAAAGAAATGTAAACTTTCAAAAGAAGTGGGTCTCTAATGGCTATGTGGCTGTCCATCAAGAATCCCAAAGCCTCTCAAAGATAAGTGTTCTACCACAATCCACATGAAAACAATAAGAGCTTTCATTCTCAGCAACTGTCTGAAAGATATCAACATTCAGAGATTCATTGATCCATCAACATCCAATGGAGACTTTCAAATAAAGATCCACAAACTTCTAGAACTAATCAAGAAGGAAAGCTTCAATATCACTCCACTATTTTGAGGTACAATCAGAAAGATATAAATGAAAATGATTAGGAGTGTAATGTCCCCCTCTTAGCTAAAATCAATAGATCAGGATCAATCTATTAACGAAGTCCTTGTAGACTGATAAGGATGGGCAGAGGACATTGGACTGGTGATTTTCTCCTATTCCAAAGGGAACTTTAGAGTAAACATGGGTGGAATTAGTCGATAGTATTGTTATCTCCAAGTCACCAGTCTAAAACTGTATTAAACCCTAGAATATCTCTTTCAAAGGCATACATGAATCTAGAGAGAGAGAGTGAGGTGCTTCTTTGCCAAGTATCCATGAGAGAGAAAAAAAGAAATTAAAAGAGATCTAAAAGTTGATGCATATTACTTTATAATCTCTCCTTGGGTCACTTGAAACATATTTATAATATTAAGTTTCACCTTTCCCATGTACCTATTCCTAGTGAGAGAGTGAATGGGGAAGAGAGAGATAAAAGGTTAGTATAAGTGGACAAAGCATATAACATAAAGTGTATGTTCTATAAGTGGGAGAATTATTATGAGGATAAAGTAACTATTATTAAATTCATTAAATTTGATTGAGGTGTTAGGGTTTCAACCCTAATTAGGGCAACTTGAGGAAAGGTTATTTAAAGGTCATTGGAGACTCATATCTATTTATGTTTTTGGATATCATTTCTCTTTCATGTCTTCTTTGAGGAGCTTGGCAACCTTAGGGTTTTGAGAACTTTGGAGATGGAAACCTCCATTGTTTGCACATCTACAACTGTGAGAGACCAGCCAGGGGTGTGAGGAGAAGCTTCATTTTTAGAAGTTTCCTTTGGGCACCAAAGTTGGATAAGTTGTAGCAAATCTGAAGCCACCTATTTGCTTGTGTGGCCATACCATTTCAGGGTAGAGGGAGCTCAAGAAATACAGTTTTCAGCACCATAGTTGTTGTGTTTGTCACCAGCAACACTTTGTCTAAATGTTGAGTACCATACAACAATCCTTAGTGGTATTTGGAACAGCAGTTTGAAGTTATTTGTGGATTGGCTGAGTGAGGTGCTTGTGTGCCTAGCCAACCCACTCTTCTCCTTGTGCAAGGTCAATACTAATACAAATTTCTTTCTCATCAGTTCCTTATTGTCACACAATCATCCCAAAACAGCAGACAAGTTTTGGAAGGTTGCAGCAGTCTAAAGGTTATTTGAAGACATAAAAATCAGTCCATCAGCAAGCCGTCCCATCCAAGGATTTGGACCTCAAAACAAACCCCATCTCAAGGGGAAAGTACAGTTATATATTCCATCAACCATCATATGTTAGCGATTTGAAGAGGAAAGGATTATATTTCTGATATCTGTGAGTCTTTTTTTGAGTAAGCACCTCATTTTCTGAGTGTGCACCTTGGTTGTGTGCTACCTTTCAAGTTTACTTTATCTACATCAAGCTACCGGGTATGTAGTTAGTGTTTTTAAGACTTCATTGGCTTTGTAATAGCACTCATATCAAAGTGCTTAATGTACTCATCTTCAATAGAAATCTGATACAAAGACAAGCTTGACTGTAATTTTCAATTTAGTTTTCAGTTTGCTTCATTGTTGTAAAAGAAAGTATTTATCACTCTCTTTCAAAAACTTCAAAACAAATCATAGAAAACACATCTTCTGCAACTTCTGTCTAGCTCTAAAAATCCACTAACAGGAGACCATAGTTTAATAAATTAAAACTCACAAGCAGCTTACTGAGTTTCAGATTTCAGTGTTCCACTAGGGGTGGGACATTACAGGGAGTCAATGCAAAAAGTGAATAATGTTGACACTAGAACAAGACCATATGAGGCATTGCAAAAACAAATTGTAGAGGCAATCATGACTTGGAAAATATAATGTACTGAGATAGATGTTTATACTTGTGTAAATTATTTGAGGAAATTTCACAGAAAAATGATTTTTCTTTCAGTGAATACTCGAGTATTTGATAACAGGCATGAATCTGAACAACATAAATTTGACTTACTCAACTTCAATTATCTTAACAGAACATGTGACAAAACCATTCCATTATGTTCGCAAAAATGAAAGATAACAATCTGACCTCAACATAGATGATCATATAATAATATTTTGTTGACTGCTGAGGTATCACTGTGAAGGATGCAGACTTTCCTGTCACCACCTGCAAGCTCCTATGTAGCTACTCATCATTCCCATGTTCCAGGATTTATGACAAAAATAATATAAACAAGTGCAGCAGCCTTAATAGGCCTCCTTATACCTTCCATGACTCCCACCAAGCCTCCATGTCATTCCTCCAAAACCCATAATTCCTAATGGCAGCTACAAACGCCTTTTAAAACCAATCAAGTACCAATACATAGCTAATGGCAGAGTTTTAGACTACTAGAGGCACTAGGATTCTATGACTTTATTTTAAACAAGGCTAGCTGCAATGAGATTTCCATGGCTTCCTTTTTGAACTCCACATCATCATAGTACCTTTCCTTTCTATTAACGTCTCATTCCTCCTTAGGCTGGTGTGATCCAAAATAAGGCTGAAGGAGGGTACATGGACTTCACATTTTTCTGCCTTCAATATCTTTTTAGACTTTTGATATTTCAGAAAATGTTGGTGGCAAGTTAGACAGTCCTACATCCAATAGGACTTGTTGATGTGTTTTTTATGACACCTCGAACATAGAATAAAATACCAATTATTCTATCCTCCCTTGAACAAGAAAACCTCGAATGTAAACAATGTGATGAAATAGGCCTACCCCAAGGTTTACAATGCGAACAATGCGACTTTATGATGGATAGACTCAGTGAGTTGATGTGATTTTTCTAGTATGACAGAGGGACTTACACAATCGTTCAAGGACTTAATCAATTCTTCTCCTTTGAAAAACTTGTGATTTTGCAATAAGTCTCTCCAACTATTTCTATGAAAGATCTTTTAAAATAAAATGCAAAAAGATAAGGGCTTAGGAATCTAATCTACTTCTAACAATGCAAGAAACTAATGATGACTTAGTGAAACCAAACCAAACCAAGTTTTGCTTCTCCATGAGAAAACAACTACACAGAGATGATGCAATCTTCAAGGGGTATGCAAATGATTTTCAAATCACTTATACAAACCAACACCATAGACAATGAGAATCAATGAGCATAAAAGTAATTGAAGTTAAGCTTTCAATTGAGATCGGACTAATTATGCACTACAACTTGCAATCAACAAATTACAAATGGTACAAACATATAGGTTTCGCCATGAATCAACAACAATACCTCCCATTCAACAATGTAACTTGATGTAAACAAATCTTAACCTAATTTGAGAAGTAGGAAACCATGCTAACACCCAAAACAACATAAGTTCTCACCAAGCTTCAATGAGTTTATATTTATTTTGGCAGTATTTTGACAACAATTTCACGAATGTCTCTTGCTACAAATGAAAGGAGAAAGCCTTATATAGGACTTTCAATTACAAATGAAGGGACCAAATCAATTCTAAATCAACAACTGAAATAAATTAAAAAACCCTAAATGGAGTTAGTTACAAGTTTATAACTACCACCTAATCCACTAACTCTTATTATATATTAACCAATAAAAAAATAAAGTATCCTCGTTGGCACAAATTGCAAGGAGCAAGAGAAAATAGGAAAATTCAATGCCAACTAGGACTATAACAAACTCTTTCCTTGATAGCAAATTCAACGAATCTAGACATGATGATGTCTGTAGTGCCCCGCCAGGAACCCCGAAGGAAAAACCCACAACAACGGTGAAACATTTTTTTTTTAAAGTTTAAACATCATAAGTGCATTTACACAACATGCACGATAACACAACCGGAAGACTTACACCAGAATTCCTTAAGGGTTACCAACGAAGAATTAACTTCAAGAAAAAATTCCACAAAATCATGAATCCACATATGCATCATTAACTCAATGATCACAAGAAGCCATAAGCAAATAAAGATTCATCATTGAAAGATTGAAAGGATACAACATAATTCCCACTTCAATAAGCATTACTAACATCATAAAGGAAAATGATAAAAACATCCCAACATAGGATTACATTGCTCTTCAAATAAATAGCTTCTCAATATACGTATAAGATCCACTTAACCAATACAAGGTTACAAAAGCTCAATGATACAATGATACAATGACCACATAGGTCTCCAAATAACAAAAAACTTCAACAAGAGATGAAGCATAAATCAAGAACCACGGAAACACCTGCCAAGCCAATCCTCGCATGAAGGTACAAATCCGAACATCCGATGGGAAGTGGCACTACCACCCGACCATGTAATTCCGAAAATGGAATCACCCCACCGTGCTAGGAGATAGTTGAGGACCCTTAAACAAGCATAAGCATGACATGGTCTACAAAACAATATGACTCCATGACAGCACAAAAGACTCCACAAGAATCCAGGTGACTCAACATCACAAACACACACAAGTGAACCAAATGAGAGAGTGTCATCGCATAGCTTAATATGGATACCATGGTACAGCCTCCATAGGTCCCGGCTCACTGTCCTGGTAACCTCTCTCGAACCTCTAGTTTCAACTAAGTCTCATGCAGACCCTACCAGCCTTCGTGAAGACAAGGTGGTTGGTTTGCCATTCCAGGCCTTCTCGCAACATTATGAGCCCTATACTAGCACTCACCTATGCACGAGGTACAATTATATTTATTAATGTTATGATACTACCCACCTAATCAATTCAATAGATTACAAGTTTTTATCTGACTTTTGCTGGGTCGTAATGCCTACCACTTTGGGTGCAACCCCCAAGCGAAAGCCACTCTCAAAGGACACTATGCAAGCATGGTCACTCCCCGAGGACCCTATGGCGAAGCAGACAACCATAACACCACTATCAGAAACAAGTGGTCAAACAAGGACATACTGACTCTTGGCTAACCATAAGGCAAAGACACTACATGGTTAAGACAATGAGGCCAACACATATCACTTGGTCAGAGGTACCAATTACACCACCACAAGATGACTGAACCACAGACTAAAATATCACAATATACACTTGCAAGGACAGCTAAATACATCAAGTCCGCACTCAGACAATCCTTGAGAATATCAGCATCATAAGCACTTGCAACATCATTGATTGAATCATAAATAAAACACTCTTTTCAGCAGACACATTATTTAATTTCCAAATCAATATCCATCAGGAATGAAATCCACATTATACATTCCACCGAATAAAACATGAATTCCAAACAGGCATTTGAATCATTTTCAGAATATATCCAAAACTTACTAATTTGAATCTCTAATTCGGGCCTTAATTTTCATTGATAACTTTATTAACTACATAATAAGAATCACATGAAAATCACATTTCATCACGCAAAACCACTTTAAACAATCCATTAATAAAATTTAAGTTCTTAGCACTAACCGGTTTGGAGACCAGTGAGGGCTCAAAGCTAAGCAGGGGTCAAACAAACCCACAGTTGTGCTACTGCCGAGCAACAGACACTACCTGCCGGTAGTGCTGCTACCACTGGTAACAGCCCTATCGACTGGTGGCTGCTGCTACCCACCGGTAGCACTACTACCAACCGCTAGCGGTGCTACCGATCAGTAGTGCCACCATTGCCGACTGGTAGCACTGCTACCAACCGGTAGCAGTGTTGTCAACCGGTAGTGTCGCTACCACCGGTAGCAGCCGCTACCAACCGGTAGCACTCCTACCGACCGGTAGCACTGCTACTACGTAGCGGTGCTGCCGACCGGTAGTTCTGGTACCTGCGAGTAGCAGACACTACCGACCCACGTGATGAGGCAAGCCCATCACGGGAGCGGTAAAGTCCACAAGAGAGGAACAAGAAACATGCCTCCAAGCATTCTAAAACCAAAAGGCCACAAAAACAACAACCACAAGGAACATTCCATTTCCAGAATTATTTCACGGGCACACACATACAGTGCCAATTTCCAAAATTCAAGGAAAAGTTTACCAGCAAGGTAGATGGTGAAATAAACACACTAGAAAGAATAACTAGCCAATTCTTGACAGTATAGAAACAAGGATGCACCCAGCAAACCCAATCTAAAATTATTTCTTTCAAAAGAAGAGGTAAATCAAGAAGTTGTTTGCTATGAACAAATAACACACAGCAAAGAAGAAATGAACAATTTCTTTCCTGAATGCAACCGTATGCTAATAGCATCACAAAATCAACTATATCAGGCAATCTTTCTCCCATTTCAACATTCCAAAAAGAATCGATAGGCAGATTGCATTTTTCAATCACACAGGAAGAAAACTGAAATATACAAAGTCAAATCAAAACAGCAGAATAGATTATTCAGCCTGAAGCAAAGGCAAGCAAGGGAATGAAGGAACACTAGTCTTACAACCTAGGTCGAATCTCCAGCTCTACCAGGAAGATTTCCAGAATTATTTCCTTCTCTCAAAATTCCTCTTCTGCTCCTGCCGTGAATGCCCAGAATGGAAACCCCAAAATATCTTTTAACCCAAGCTTCTAGGTTAAAGTTCTCATCCAATCAAATTTAAATATTTTAAAACTAAAAGGCAATCAGATTTATTTCTTTCCCAAAATTAATAATTCTTTCCAATGATTAAATTAAAAAGGCCAAATGGGAAAATAAAAAGGGAAGCTTTTATTTATTTATTTTTCCATAAATACTTCCTTCAACATAAGCATTCAACCTTTTTAAATGGCTAGGGAATTTATTTATTTCACAAAAATACATTATGCAACTTACACAATAAATTAAGCCATTTAACCATTTAATCTAGCAATCATTAATTTAAATAAATCAATAATCACAGAGCATATTAATTAAATGATTACGCCAACACAAGATAGCATCATCCATTTAAATTAAATAACCATTTAAATAAACGGAAACACGCAAAACCAAGACAGATCAAATGACGACTCTCAAATGACCAACCCAAGGCACCATGATACGCATAACAGCCAGACGGGGAAAACACAACCGACTGACAACACTCATACTAGTGTAACTGCAGTCAAGCTACGGTACAACAACTATCTCCTCCACTCCCATCGGATATATCAGGCATGCTCAGACCTGTGAAACCAGGTGGAGTCCATACCCCGTACCTACCCGGTACTAGTACCTGCAATGTCCTGCACCAAAGAACTACATGTGCATAGAGACCAATATATATACAGACACGGTAAACACACCGATGAAGGAGAATCGTGACGTTCCCTATCTCACCGGAGTGAGTGAAGGAAAATCATCCCAATACACTTGCAAACACGCAACATATAAATAACGCATTGCAATATAAGGGAAAAGTGTCAGCTCATGATAATGATCCATAAAAATAACATTACTCATAAGCACTGAAATACTACATAAAATCATACACCATAAATCCAGATAAAGCATGAAATAACATCGCATAATATCCGAATCAAAATACAATAACGTTCCACATAACAATCACTGAAGTAACTCAAAACATACAAAAGAGGATGAACGAGGAGGGGTATTACAATGTCAAACTCTTCCATTGGTGCACTTGGCATGGCCTCCACTTTATACCTCATGAGTGCCAAGTAAGTTATACACGTGGTAAATATCCTCTCCCATTCTGGTCCTTGGTCCTGAACACCATTCATGAAAGTAATGAATGAAAAAGCATACTCCAAATGATTCTCTGAAATGGAACCTATGGTCTTGAAGAAAATATCTTTCATTTTATCTTTCAATTTGTTCACTTCTTTTCCAAGCACCACTTCTACACAAATGAGGATTCCATCCTGAATTCCCTTGACCATGGCACCTAAATGATTGCAACCTTCCTTTTCCTTCTGAAAGGTTTCCAATCTTGTCATCAATGCATATTACCATCAAAGAAACTCATATGCTTGATTTGCCTCAATTACATATCCTTCCACCAAAGTTTGCTTAGGGATATCCATTAACATATGCAAATGTGGAATTATAGTCTTCTCCTAAACAACCTGAAATTCATCACACAATGCAAGTATGAACTGTATCCTGTGATGTCCCCGATATAATTAAATAATAAAATTAAAATACTTATTGTAAGGCCTCAAATGTAATAACAAATCTTTCGAGCCCTTTATTTAATTAGATTAGTCAAGTCTTAGTTTGGTCGTGTTGGCCTAGGAAATTCCCTGGAGCCCATATTTATGGCCGAGTCTGTCATTTGTGTTGGTATGCGAATTTGGTATTTTCTTTGTATGTATGAATTCCAGTTGGAGTTCAGCTTGTCTACCATTTCGGAGGTGAGAGATCCTCCCTACTTGGCATCTGCAGTTTCGGTGGGAGTTTCTCCTCACCCTATTCTGCTTCTATTCGGAGTCTGTGTAATCTATTGTCGATCTTTATCAATATAATTTCTCTTTGCACCAAGATTGGAGGGATGCAAATCTCGAGGGGGACATATCCTTCAAGGATTATCCTGAGCTCCGGATGAAATACTCGCGCGGCAGAAGTCGGGCTATTTTGAACACTAAAAATGACATCAAGCGGAAGGTTGGTAAGATCAGCCTGTCATCCTTTGATGGGACCGGAGCAACCTCGGCACGAGCTTGGGTACAAAAAGCAGATACCTACTTCCAACTCAACCCGATGCCTGAAGATGAAGCTATCAAGTTTGCAGCACTTCACCTAGAAGGAGTCGCTCACGAATGGTGGCATCATGGAATGGTCACTCTCGGCCATGACCAGATAACTTCCTATGCCGACTTCACAGAGAGGCTCATAGACCGATTTAATGGGAAGGATCCAAAACTCAATTTCAAGGAGCTAGTGCAACTAAAACAGTCGGGATCTGTGGACAGTTACATCACAGAGTTCCAGAGGCTATCCGTGTTGGTAACAGACATCTCAGAGCGAAGATTGGTAGTCTTGTTCATGGACAGATTGATGGAACCACTGAAAGGTTGGGTGAAAGGGTTCAACCCCAACATGCTCACGGAAGTAATCAAAAAGGCCCGTAACATGGCAACATCTTCCTCTTCTAGAAATTTTGCACATACCAAACCACCCTTTGTTCTGAACGATAAGGATAATAAACCCTTTCTGAAGAAGTCATCGCTCAATGAAGCCACAAAATAGGAACTCAGAAGGAAGGAGCTTTGTTTCACCTGCAGGGAGCCATGGGAGCTAGGACATCGATGTTTGGGCAAAGGGAAGATTCACTATATTGAGGTGATGTCCGATGGAGAAGAGGAGCATGAGGAAAGTGAACCCCCAAGGGAAGAATTTGCCGAAGGAACCAGCCTGGCGGAGAGAATTTCCACATTGGTACAGAGGGGAGGCGTCATTGCCGCACTAGCGGGTACCCCAAGGTGCAGTGTGTTAAGGGTACGTGGTACACTTCCAGGGCAACGAGTCCTTGTTATGCTCGACAGTGGGGCCTCGTTCAACTTCATAAACTCATCACTCATCACCCGAAGGGGTTTGTGTATAAAGGAGCATGAAGGGTTCGATGTCAAGGTGGCAGGAGGCAATCTCCTATCATGCACTCACTTGGTTCCGCAACTGAGCATCAACATGGGAAATTACACAGTGACAGACGATTTCTTTGTAGTAGATCTGGATGACATGGATGTCATATTGGGCATTCAATGGATGGAGACCCTCGACCAGTACACGTAGAGTTCTCATTCGAGGTGGATGGCAGGAAGGTGGTTCTCAGAGGAATGTCGAATAACCCGAGGGAGATTTCCGCCAAACGGATGGAAGCCATCTTCAGACATGATGAAGTAGTCTAGGCAGCACATTGCTTGATCTCAACAAAACCTGTGAAAGGGCAACCGACTTACTACCAGGATGAGGAACTTCAGGCAGTTTTGGATAAGCATAGTTTGGTCTTCGTTGATATTCCACCTGGTATACCCCCACACCAAGGGTTTGAGCACACCATCAAGTTGGAGGAAGGAGCAAAACCCATTATCACCACACCCCATCGCCACCCGAAGAAGTTCAAGGAAGAGATAGAGAAAAAATCCAGGAACTCCTCGATAAAGGATGGATTCGGCCCAACTCTAGCCCCTTTGCATCCTCGGTGGTACTGGTGAAGAAGGACAAAACTCTTAGAATGCGTGGTGACTAGCGTGCACTGAACAAGAAGACTATCAAGAATAGATACCCCATTCTCAGAATCGATGAGCTACTGGACGAACTACATGGCGCAATCTATTTCTCCAAAATTGATCTCCGCTCCAGCTACCATCAGATCCATATGAGGGGGCAAGATGTGGAAAAGACAACCTTCCGTTGCCATTACAGACACTATGAGTTCTTGGTCATGCCGTTTGGATTAACCAATGCTCCGGTCACTTTTTAGTCCCGCATGAACCGCATCTTCAACAAGCAATTGCATAAGTTCCTACCGGTATTCTTCGATGACATACTCATCTACAACAAGACCTGGGAGGAACATCTGGGACATTTGGATGAAGTATTGAGGATTATGAAATCGAAATCATTATATGCCAAAAGGTCCAAATGTGAGTTTGGAATGACCGAGGTCCTGTACTTGGGTCACATCATTAGCACCCGGGGGGTACAAGTTCACCAGGAGAAGATTCAAGAAATTCTGAACTAGCCTCCACCCAAGACTCTCTCGAAGCTACGTGGATTTTTTGGATCGTGCAATTATTATAGAAGGTTTGTGAAAGGATTTTCACAGCTTGGTGCACCACTGACAGATCTGACAAAGAAAGGATCCTTCCATTGGAATGCGTAGGCGCAGCACACCTTCGACAAATTAAAAGTAGTTATGAGTACGAGTCTGGTTCTGGCACTACCAGACTTCACTCGCCCTTTCATCCTAGAGTGCGATGCCTCGGGAGAAGGCATTGGAGCGGTGTTGATGCAAGACCATCACCCCATTGCATTCAAGAGTCGGAAGCTCTCAGGAGCTGAGCGGTTGTACTCCATCTACGACAAGAAGATGCTCGCCATCATGCACGCACTGACGAAGTTTCGACAGTACCTCATCGGCACAAAGTTTGTCGTACGGACAAACCACAATAGCTTGTGACATTTCTTAGAGCAGAGGGATCTGAACAAACGACAACAGAAGTGGGTGAGCAAAGTCCAAGCATTTGATTTCGACATTGAGAATGTGAAGGGCAAGAATAACGTCGTAGCCAATGCCCTGTCAAGAAGGCCTACCATATGTTCTCTATCCCAGATTTTGGCGGATTGGAAGGAACATCTGTTGGTTGAATACTCCAAGAATACTTTTGCCTACGAACTGATGGATGGTCAAGTGCAGGATGACCAATACAAGGTGGTTGATGACATCATTTACTACAAGAACAAAATTTATCTGGTACCCGAGTCCAAGATGAAGGAAAAGATTTTGAAGGAAATGCACGACTCTCCATTGGTCAGACACTCGGGATACTTGAAAACCTACAAACAGATCCAAGAAAGGTTTTCCAATAAGGTACTTAAGAACGACGTTCTGCAGTATGTGCGAGAATGGTCCACCTATCAGCAAAACAAATTTGAGCACACCTTATCGATTGGACTGCTGCAACCACTGCCAATCCCCGACCAGAAATGGGATAGCATCTCGATGGATTTCATTACTTAGCTCCCTAGAGTGCAAGGAAAGGATTGCATTTTCGTCATAGTAGACCGCTTGACCAAGTATACCCATTTTTTTGCCATGCCCATAGGATACCAAGCAATTCAAGTGGCCGAATTGTTCTTTCGTGAGGTATTCCACTTACATGGTCTACCGCAAAACATAGTAAGTGACAGGGATAGCCGTTTTATGAGTACCTTTTGGATGGAGTTATTTCGGTTGGCAGGAACCGAGTTGTCGCCCAGCACGAGCTACCATCTGCAAACAGACGGACGGACCGAGATTGTGAACAAATGGTTGGAGGATTATCTCAAGAACTACGTCTCAACACAACAAAAGGCTTGGGTTCGCTGGCTACATTTGGGTGAACATTGTTGCAACACCAGCTATCACATGTTGATAGGCATGCCACCCTTCAAAGCATTGTATGGTTATGAACCTTCTTCATTCGTTGATCTGGCATTGGGAGATAGTCATGCACCGAGGGCCAAAGATTGGCTTCAGGAGAGTTTGGACATCCTAACATCTCTCAAAGATAACCTGCAAAGGGCTCAGAACTAGCAAAAGATGTATGCCGACCGGCACCGGATTGAGCGAAATTTTGAGGTGGGCGATCTGGTATACCTCCGACTTCAACCGTACAGACAATCCTCCTTAAAGACAAGTGGTAAGGAGAAGTTGAAGCCGTGTTTCTATGGACCCCACAGGGTGGTTCAGAGGGTGGGCGAAGTTGCCTACGAGTTGGAGCTTCCTGAGGGGAGTCGGATTCACAATGTTTTTCACGTGTCATGTCTCAAGAAGGTCGTCGGGCAGCGTGTCACGGTGTCCAAGGATCTACCACCCATCGATGAAGAAGGAACCCCGATTACTATCTCCTTGATAAAGAAAAACATCCATGGCTCAAAGCTAGAAGCCTAAAGGTATCCCATTACTCAGTTCAACAAGATGACAAGATCTCCATATTCCTCTTTGAAGTCGAACCTAACAAGCCTCTTTGGTAATTTGGAATGATTCTTTCTTGGTTTCAACATCCATGTATTGTTGATGATCTCGACACAAGAATAAAGTCCGCTATTGTTATCCTCCAAGCTTCCTCCTTCGTCTTGTAGATTGTGGAATTGTATCTTGGAATATTGGAATCCTCCGGATTGGACTCATCTATCAAATAAGCCAACACTCTACCATCAGGAACCATCACTTATCTTTCTTTGGGATCATAATGCCTTAGACACTCCACCACCAACTTGACACATTGTATTGTAGGGGGGAAACTAGCAGGTTGCAATATCTTATTCCTCACCATCCTCTTAACCATCTTGAATAGACTGTACCCATGCATTTGTTCTTTGAATTCCTCCATGTCGACGTGGCCAAGGTTGGTGTCTCCAATCCGGCTCTAGCACCTGATATTTACCTAAAGATACAACACCTTAAGTTACAAATAAAAGTATGAAAAACCGATTTCAAAATATTTCAAGTAAAATGCAAGAAATAGTTATGATAATAGCATGGAAATTTTAACAAATTTTTGCACAAGTAGGAGGGTTTTCTCATAATAGTTGTCAATTAAATTCATAAAATCCTCCACCTCCTTATCTAAAATCTGGAAATGTATGGAAATCTGATTTGAATTCTGATTTTGATAGGTATCTTGCTCCAAATATGCAGTTGAGTGAGCCTCAATTCTCTTTTACTCTTCTCAAATGCACACCTATTCCTCTCTTCAATATTTGAATTGCACTTGAAGTTGATGATGCTGGTTTGGAATCTGATTAATATGCTGATGAAATCTGCTCCAAATGAAGGTGTTTCACTTCTTTTATGTACCCTTAGGTCTGGTCCAAAACTCACACCTCCAACCTAATTTATACTGATGAAGAATCGCTTCAACCTGCTGTAAAACTTCGCTCCAAGTCTCATGTAATTTGCAGCCCTAGGTATGCTCAAATTCACTTTCAAATCTGCTCTAATTATGCCCTTACAATGAAGTGAATTGTTTTGAATGAATGAGAAAATTTAGTATTCTTGAGTCCTCATATATATGTACTCAAAATCAAGATGTTTCACCTTGCAATTAGGCCGGCCTAGGTAAAAATGTTTGCATGGACAAACGAACATTGTGAAGAATTTTCCAAGGAAATCCACAAACTTGCTAAGGAAATTAATTTTGAATGTGGATCCATGTTTGAGATGTGGATTTGCATTTTAATTTTCGAATTCCCTATTTAGACTTAGGATTGCATTTTTAGATTTAGAATTCTACACTTCACCTTAGGATTTCAAACAAACTTTGTGAATTTCCACATTTCAACAAGGAATTAATTTTGCATTTTAGGAATTCCTTACTCTAAACAAGGATTTCCTTTGAAAATTACAACTTTGTCAAAGATTTTCACAAAAAAATTTGATTTCCCTCTCCTATCAAAGTCAAAAAATCCAACCTTACAAGGAATTTTCTTTAGCAATTTTGACAACATTTTGCACTTTTGACAACTTTTCAACCACATTTTGCATTCCTCACAATCTCACCCTCAATTTAGAATCCTATAGCTCACTCAAGGATTTTGGACTAGGACTTGGTGACTTGATCACATCCTCAAGGACAAATTCGCAACTACTGCCAAAGACACTAAACCCTAGCAAATGACTAGACTACAAATCCAAAAAGAGGGGGTCCCCATTTGCAATGGGACGATGTGTAAAAAGGTCACAATAGGACTCTTCAAAAAAAAATTATTATTTTTATTTAATTTCAACAACTCCTAGGAATCCCTAAGTTTGCACTCCATATGGTATAGCTAAGGAATAGAACACAACTCCACAAAATTTATTATTTGTTTACAAATCTCCCATAAATTTTACCTTAAGCACTCTGAAAAAAAAGAATAGATTTGAAAAATATATTTCTTTGTTTCTGCACAACTCCAAAACTGTAAACTTCAAACGAAAAGCAGAACCTAGAATACTATCTCTATTTTCACCAAATACTTCACAAATATCATAACCAAATCAAATGACACAAATGTTCAAAACAATAGTCAACTCTGTAAGGATCCACTTGATCAGCTAGGTGGATTTTCATCCACAAAACTGATGAGCAAAAGGGTTTCTGTTCTTTGGTTGAAGAATGAACCTAGTTCAATCTCCCAAATAATAAAGGGTTTAATAAAATATTTTGAATCCACTTCTTCCCTCTGAATTTCTTTTTATAAGCACCTTTTGAAACAAAAATATATTTTTATTTATGTCATTGTGTTTTCCCTCCAAAAAAGTGACTTTAAACTCTTTTTAAATAATTAAATGTAAGTTGTATTTCTACTTTTACTTTTCAAAAACTTAACATTTAACAATTTAATTATTTGATTATTTTCCACACATCTAGCCAAAGTTACCAAAAATATTAAAATGGACCAAACCAAGAAATGTGGAGAGCTCGCAAAAAGTCAAAATTGGATATGGAAAGTACCATTGGACTCAACTTGAATTCCTAAACTCACCGGAACAAGCAAAATTCCTATTGGATAAAGTGCACATTCTCCAATAATGTTGGAATAGACCAAAAAGGGACACTATAGTCCTCCCTTCCTAAAAGTGCTTGTCCTCAAGGAATGCCAACTCAAACCTCCAACTCATTCCGATTGAACACTTTGCAAGTTCTAGGGTCCCAAATCAATCTAGAAGGTTTGTGAATCCTCTTGTTTAATATGCTATGTTGCATCACACCTAGAATTAAAACCTATTTCACTCTACTTGCTAAAAAAAGGACATAAATCAGCATGGTGTAAGCTGGAAACAATTTATGACAGGCACAAATTCCTGTTTTTTCACCCAAATCAGAATTGTGTTGGCTGGAGTATCCATTCTCTTCAGCTGATAACATTTACTGACATTCTCCCATAATTCCATGACCTCAAAGGTATTGAGCTTGTTGTTGTTCAAGTCTGAAATCATCAGCTTGAAATCTGATTTTATCAAAATTAGCAGTCTTCAAATATTATATAATATATCAAATGTATTTGAAATTTTGTACATTTTTTTAAAAATTGTATACATAAATATATATACAGGCCATACCCATACATACCATACCTAAGAAAGAAAATTGTTGTCTTTCTTCAAAAGTGTTTAACAATCTTGTATCATTAGAAAACAAGGAATAAGAAATGGTGTAGGTTTTCTCTTCAAGACGTATATGCCTTCCAATTTCTTGACAAAGTCATTTTTGGGTATTGCCCATTCTACAAAATAGCTTCTGTTTAAACTTTATATGCTTATCAGTAATATAAGGGAAGTTGTCTCTCCACTCTTTAACAGGTTACAGAACAGCTTGACAAATGGCATTATATTTCATATTTAAAAAAATGGTCATAAGTTCTTAAACAACCAGTAATTGACAGAAGCAATGAAAAAAAAAAATCTTGTTAATGACATTAATTTATTCTTGATATTGGTAACTGAGGCTGGTTTGGATCAAAAATGTCTGGAATATGGTCTACAGTACAAGCTAAACCTGAAAATATAAGACTCTTGTAATGTGTAAAATCCACAATGAAAGGAGTAGAAATACTAGTAAAATTGTGAAAAAAACTTCGAAACTGAGAATAACAAACCACAATGTTAATGTTATTTAGAAGTAGGATTGACTCATAAAATCCTAGAAAGGGAAATTGTACATAAATACAAAAACTGAATTCTTAAGTTAGAAGAAAAACATACCGGCACTTTGATGATTTGTTCTCGCTTCCAACCAAGAGGGTTGTATATCAGCACGACCTAAAACAAAGATCATTGGGAATCACTTATAAATAATAGAAATAAAATATTATTTTTTATTGTCCACAGCATATATTCCTAGAGTAATCAATTTTGATCCCAAAGAGTAATCTTGAACCAGGAAATTAAATTCACCCTGCAACAAAAAGAGAAAGGGTTAGCTTACCAGGATCTTGCCCAGTGGAAGGTCTGTCTGTGTTGGTGGGCATATACTGATGTTTAGGCTTCCACACTGTAATATATAGGCTAAAAGTCATTTATAGAATATGAAACCTCTCTCCACCTCCAAAACAAATAATTGTGATGGTTTTATCATGTATGATTCGATTCGAATGATTGATATATATATATATATATATATATAGAGAGAGAGAGAGAGAGAGATGCAAAAATCCAGCTACATATGCTTAGATTTGGGAAATGCATGTAATATTTGGTGGAATCTAATTACACAACAGCTACAAACATCAAACAAATGATGCAATTCGCAACAAAGCAAGTTATTTCAAAATTGAGAAAATAAATAATCAAATCAAATCAACAAACAAATTAATGGATGAAGTACATATAAATTGGCCTCCTGGATGCATGACTCAAGGAGATGGCATGTTCAGTTTAACTACCAGTCACTGGATCAATTAACTCAGTCTAACTATGAAGTCAAGAGTTGAAATGCCAATCAATGGATCAATTCACTCAACCTGACTAAGATAGAGGTGCATTTAACTAAATAGAGGTGGCACCTAACTACAATCAAGGATTGATGGGGTAGTAATGACACTTGTGTAACTCAATTCAAGGTGTACACTTGTCATTATTAGCTTAGGTAAGAATAATTAAATTTTTTATTTATTATAAGTAAACTTATTAAATAGATGTAATTTCACACTTACGATAGAAGAATATCCAAAGTGAATAAAATATTACACCAACAATACATATCCAGATATTAAAGTATCATATTGAAGTTGAAAAAATAATAGAAAGTTAGTAAATAACAGTTTGCGACAAATTTAAAAAAATTTGATTACAAAGAAATCATCACTTTTAAAAATACTGTCAACACTTTGGCCTCATCCACATAAATTAAGCATGAATATTTTGAAAATACTAGTAAGGATGGTTGATGATATACAGTAATCTGATTTTTTAATTTATGCATCTTTTATGAGTTCAACTATGTACAATGGAACAAGGATATCTGTGCAATTTGTATCTCAAATACTATAGTTGAAGATGTGAATCCATGAATGTTTGACAAAGTCAATGAACTCCCAAAACCTTTTAAAGAGTTAGATACAACATAATATACACCAAGAATTGGTTATAACCACGATTTGATAGGTCTCCCTCTGACATCTTTTCAGTAACTCTTTTGTAGAAGGCTTGACAAAGGCCTTATAATATGCAATGAAATAAGATTCTACATGGAAGTATCTGCAAGCATTGGAAATACAACAGGGAATCTTAAAATTAATTTTAAGGAAATGTATTATTAGAAGTTTATAGATAGTGGTGAACCTTTGAATTTTGAAATTAGTATTTCTTTGTTAAGGGCTTTTAATTTTGTTGGTGTTCAATATTTTTTAAGTATAAAATTGTTGAGTTTGTAAATAAATTAAGGAAAAATAACAATAATAAACTAATACAAGAGAAGAAACAGTAACAAAATATTAAATATAGTGGAAAGAACACAACAGCATGCTCGTTATATAGCAAGATTATTTACCTTGTGGGAAAAAAACCTGCAAAAATGTTGAAGCACTATTTTTCTGAGTTACAAAACAATAATCATGCTGGAAGAGCTTAAGATAGATACAATGCTTAGCAGAAAAAAGTAATAACTAACTCCAAATTGAGTCCTAAGTGTGCCTATGTAGCCTACAACCATCTCCACATGGGAGAGAATCTAAGGCTCACTAAAAGCAGAAAGTAAATGCTTAGGAGCTGAGTCAACCTGCTTTGTGCCCATAGGTCCTAAAGTGTTTCCATGTTTCACTGGATAGCTGAGTGGATAACTCAGTAAGGGTGCATATCTGTCTGATAACAAGTACAAGCTATGTGCTCTATGATCGCAAGAGTTATATACAACTCAGGCATTATTATTGAAGAGATTAAGCTTTCTTCCACAATGCTGTAGTCAAAAGATAATGAAAAGAAAGATGTGATCACTAAGCCCGAAGACAAAGAAGGTTGTGTTGGCACCTCAAATTTTGTGTCTTGTCCCTTTTTATTTTGTGCTCCAGGATGTTGTCCACCTTGCCCTTCCATAATGTTTAGTTGTTTACGACCAATCAGAGAGATCTTTTATGGCCCCACCAACTTTACAGTCAGCTTCCATTCAACGATTTCCTATTGCATCTCGAAGTCTCTCTCTCTATTCCGAGGGTTTTGAAGTGCTGAATTTCCATTGACGCACATCTACTCTTTCAACCACCAAATTTCAATCCTCGAGCATTGCAGATGGGATTCAAATGTTCTTGACAAGACTCCCTAAGATGAAGATGGTGCCCATACTACCTTCAATATTTACAGACATCAATCCATTATAAACATTTTCCAAAGTGTTGATTATGCAGACAATTTCATCCTATAAAGCACCCAATCTTCAAAATTATCAATACCAAACATGATGAACCTACAAAGGCATCCAATCATGCCTCTTTTGATCACCCAAATTTGATTCATGGCAATAGAGATTAGTGTTTATTGATATTTTTGTGCCCTAATTACTTTTGGTGACCAATAGTTGGATAACATAAGGAAAAAGCCTCATTTTTATCTATCAAAACAAGAATGGATAGAAGGTAACGAAGGAGAGAAAAGTTGCAGAGCTAGTGAATAACAAAGTAACCCATAGGAAGCCTTAGGGTTTTGATTTCCAATTCTGTGTTTAAACTTTACATAGTATGCCAAAGATTCATTTTCAATTCTTGTACTTATTCCTTACACATCATTTTATAACTAGTTTTTTAAGTACTATATGTATTTGCACCACCCCTTTGCCACCCTTGCTCTGTCGTGCCCCCATACCCAAACTTAGGCCCTTCATCCTTCCGTCCCTGAAACCTGTCCTCTCGTTTCCCCATCAAGAAACTCCATGGAACTATGCTTCTAACTCTGCATCTCCACCTTGTCCAATTTTGTCTTAATGATAGTAAAGGCACACCTTATATTTTTCTTTACTCTCATGAACTAGGTACAGCTGATTATAAATCAACTAAATTTAAATGATTTATCATATTCATTTTGAATCAATTTTTATGACTTCTTCAGCCACAAAGAGAATTCATTTTCGGAATCAATTAGTATTTTTTTCCCTCAGCCACTTGCACAACAAAAGTGCAATGTCTATAGAGTTACTTGAACTTAGGAGATTTCTGTATCTTTTCTGCATTCTGATGGGGAGTATTTCCACGTAGGTATGAACTATTTAATACAAATTCATATTTTTCAAATTTGAACATACTTTCTATCCCATTGGAAAGAAAAAAGTAAGCTCAAGTTGAGGAAAACATAGCACAATCAATTTTGATGATATTAGGAAGGGGATTCTAGATATTAGGTAAAGGTACTTGGATTTTTATTTTTTTAAAGTGACAAAAACTGCATTCAAACATCTCTTCATAGGGAAATGACTTCTGCATTTTTCAACTTTAAGTCTGTCTCCTGTTATAGTTCAAGCACCTTCAAATGTTAGTGCTCCAAAATCCCATACCTCTTGTAAGGGAATAAGGAATTTCATTTTGTTCTTTAGAATGACTTTGGAGCTAAATTTATATAAAAAGAAGATACCAATTTTTTTCTGAATAAGTTGCATTCTGATATTTGTTGTCAGATGTCTCCTCTAAATGCAATTATACTTCACAAGTAGTTTGTGGACTAGATTTGAGAATCAAGCGAATTCCCTTTCCTTCTTTATCCTCAAATTTTTTCTTTACACTATGAATTGTTTTTTGAAATGGTTCGCTAGTTCGGATCATATTTTAATAGTTCGGATCATATTTTAATGTTGCCTTGTGGCAATTAAAATATTATCTTATTGTAATAAGGTTAAGCGATTTATGTCTATAGGGCTGGGCCCAAATGTAACGTGTGGTTAAGCAATTCATGTCTAATAGGGCTAGGCCCAAAAGGAAACGTGTCACAACTTGCAAGTTATGTAGGCCCCAAATTGGGCGCCAAAAGTGCCAATTGAAAAATGTAAAATAAAGGGAATTGGTTAAAGCCGACTTGGAAGACTTGAACATGAATCTTGTATATAAACAAGATTCATTCTACACAATGCATAATCTTCATTTTTAAGCACTGCTAGCCTTATGTCAATCATCCTTCCAAGAGCAGCGAACTATCTTCCTGAGGCAGTGATTCAGTCCTAGGAACCAGCGAACTATCTTCTTGAGGCAGCAATTCATTCCTAGGAACCAGCGAACTATCTTCTTGAGGCAGCGATTCATTCCTAGGAACCAGCGAACTATCTTCTTGAGGCAGCGATTCATTCCTAGGAACAGCGAATTGTCTCAGTGGCAGCGAATCACATTCACAGGCAGCGAATTCACTCCTATGCTCTGCAAATGATCTGCATGACAGCAAATAGCAAATCTTGATATTGCGGATAAGTCTATCAAGCTATTCCTTGTGCCCTAGTTTAGAATCTTCATTCTATTGTTATTATTTATATGTTGCTTCAAGTGTTGAACCAAAGTTGTATACTGATATTGTCTAATATAAACTGAGATCTTGTTGCTGGGTTTTTTTCACCTCCAAGAGGGAGGTTTTCCGAGGGTACTTGTGTCTTGTGTTGTGTGCTTTAATTATTATTTCTGCTTATTCTCAGTCTGTTTATAATTTAAGTAACTAGATTAACATCTGATTGCCTAAAACCAACATGGTATTAGAGCCAAGTTCGAATTAGGGGTAATCAGATTGATTATAGTTGCTCCTCCTCCTTCCATTTTTGCTCTTATTACTTCATTTGAAATCTTCAACTATCTCAGGGTTGAAGATAGATTGGATGGTGCATCCAACTTCACATCATGGAGATTCTGAATCATGCTTGCATTAAATGGAGGTGATCTTGCAGACTTTGTGGAGAGATCTTCCATTGAACTTGAGGCAGAAGAGGAAAAGACTTCATGGAGGAAGAAAGATTTTCAAGCTCAGAGAATGCTGGTTGACTCTGTGAAGGATCATATTGTACCTATCATCTCCAAGCTGAAGACTGCCAGCGAAATGTTCAAGACATTGGAAGAGATGTACGAAATCAACAACACCAGTCGTGCCCTAGCTTTGAAGCAGCAGCTTCATCACATCAAGATGATGAAAGGTGAATCCGTCATAGCATACTTCATGAGGATTTCTGATTTGAGAGATCAGCTCTCATCCATTGGGAAGGTTGTTGATGACAGTGACTTGACCATGCTTGCCCTCAATGGTCTTTCAGCATGTTGGGAGTCTTACATTCAAGGAATCAATGCAAGACCAGATCTTCCAATGTTCGATCGTTTGAGAGAAGATTGCATACAAGAAGAGTCACGATTGATAGCAAGAGGAATTGAGCATGATCATTATGATGTAGACAATCAAGCCCTTGCTTCACATATGGTTAAAAGCAAAGGAAGGAAGTGGGATAAAGACAGAGATTCAGATCCTACCCCTAAATCAAAAAAGGAGGAAGGAATTATCTCACATCCAATGCTTTAAGTGTGACAAGTATGGTCATTTTGCTCGGGATTGCAAATTCAGGTCCACTCCTCTTGCTTCCTCTGCAAAAATTGGCATAGGGACATCTCAGGAGGAGCAAAGGTCAAATGAAGACTTCCTTTTCTAAAAGGAGGAAATGTTAGAGGGAGCTTGACATCTTTAGCTTCAAAGGGAGCTTGTCAAGCTCAGAGGGAGCCAGTTTCTTTCAGCTTCAGAGGAAGCCTCATCTTTTGTGTAATAGTTTTTTGTTCCACACTCTGCGAGTAGGTATGGTGGGCATCATTGAAGAAATTCCACCCACTGTGAGTAGGCATGGTGGTCCCACCCTCTGCGAGTAGGTATGGTGGGTATCATGGAAGAAATTCCACCCTCTGCGAGTAGGCATGGTGGTCCCACCCTCTGCGAGTAGGTATGGTGGGTATCATGGAAGAAATTCCATGATGAGTTCATTCACCCTCTGGGAGTAGCTATGGTGAACATATTATGTGTTTCATCCATGGGAGTAGCCACTTTGTGTTGTCCCCAATGTAATTAATTAATAAATTTAATTACTTTATTGTAAGGCTCCAAATTTAATAACAATCTTTCGGGCCCTTTTTATTTAATTAGATTAGACGAGTCTTGGTTGGTCATGTCGGCACGTTTGTAACCCTTCAGGAAGTTTCCTGGAGCCCATATATATGGCCGAGTTAGTCTTTGTCATAGGCATGCGAATTTTGATATTTTTCTCTCTTGTGCGAATTCCTGTTGGAGTTCTGGTATCCGCCATTTCGAAGGTGAAAGACCCTTCCTATTTGGTATTTGCAGTTTCGATGAGATTCACTCCTCACCCTATTCTGTTCTGTGTTCTTGTTTCGGATCTGGCAAATCTTGAATCTCATCATTGTTACTTCTCCACTCGCGTATTTGTTAATCTAATTTACATGCATAAAGGATTCCTAATATTCAGAATTTTACGCTTGCGGGAGACTAAACCCTTCACAGGTTGAAGTCCACCATACCCCCCCTTCACCGTACAGTTACACTCCCTCCTCACCACCGTACGGCCTGCTTCCCACACAACCGTACGACCCAGTCTCACACTATCGTACGACCTATCTTGGGCACCATCGTACGGCCTGTCTTGGCATCACCGTACGGCCCTCTCTTGACAACTGTACACCCAGTCTCACATCCACCGTACGGCCTTGCTCCAACACCACCATACGCCTTTGCCTCCTCCGCCAATACGGTCAGGGAACATTACACACTTTGAGATTTGATTATTCATAGGATCCTCTCTAGCTAAGAGTGAGTGTTGAAATGGTTAGCTAGTTCGGATCATATTTTAATGTTGCCTTGTGGCAATTAAAATATTATCTTATTGTAATAAGGTTAAGCGATTTATGTCTATAGGGCTGGGCCCAAATGTAACGTGTGGTTAAGCAATTCATGTCTAATAGGGTTGGGCCCAAAAGGAAACGTGTCGCAACTTGCAAGTAATGTAGGCCCCAAATTGGGCACCAAAAGTGCAAATTGAAATATGTAAAATAAAGGGAATTGGTTAAAGCCGACTTGGAAGACTTGAACATGAATCTTGTATATAAACAAGATTCATTCTGCACAATGCATAATCTTCATTTTTAAGCACTGCTAGCCTTATGTCAATCATCCTTCCAAGAGCAGCGAAATATCTTCTTGAGGCAGTGATTCAGTCCTAGGAACCAAAGAACTATCTTCTTGAGGCAGTGATTCATTCATAGGAACCAGCGAACTATCTTCTTGAGGTAGTGATTCATTCATAGGAACCAGCGAACTATCTTCTTGAGGCAGCGATTCATTCCTAGGAACAGCGATTGTCTCAGTGGCAGCGAATCACATTCACAGTCAGAGAATTCAATCCTATGCTCTGCAAATGATCCGCATGACAGCAAATAGAAAATCTTGATATTGCAGATAAGTCTATCAAGCTATTCCTTGTGCCCTAGTTTGGAATCTTCATTCTGTTGTTCTTATTTATATGTTGCTTCAAGTGTTGAAGCAAAGTTGTATATTGATATTGTCTAATATAAACTGAGATCTTGTTGCTGGGTTTTTTTCACCTCCAAGAGGGAGGTTTTCCTAGGGTACTTTTGTCTTGTGTTGTGTGCTTTTATTATTATTTCTGCTTATTCTCAGTCTGTTTATAATTTAAGTAACTAGATTAACATCTGATTGCCTAAAACCAACATTGTTGAATGACTATTGTGTAGTATGTAGCTTGTAGTTCCTAAAAATGAATTGTTCCTACATACACATCATCTTTTCTTTGTTTGGAACTTAAGAATTTGGAGAAACAATGTATGCGGGATTTTTATCTTGTATTGTTTGAATCCCAAAATACAGTTGGGAACTTATCTAATCATGCTTTGCTTTATATTCAGATACCATAAGAGAATAATTACATGGTAGTTTTCAAAATCAGAATCATTGGGGACTAAGTGATCGCCAACTTTTTTCTGTCAAATTTACTTATTTTACAATGTTAGTCAAATTTGGAATTTGAAAATGATCAACTGCATCTCTAGCTATATCTGATAGCTCCAAAAATCCAAAACACCAATGCATATAATCGGAAAACATGAACCAAACTCTGACATTGTAGAATGTATAAGGCATTTCACATTCAAACATTTAACAGGAAACATGAACGATTGAAATGTAAATAATGAATGTCAATGATAAAAAGATACTCAAATGTTATGCTAATAGCTTGTTGCTTTCTTTCATTAGAAGAGCTTCAAAAAAACATGGAAGTATATTGGATTGAATGTAAATAATACAAAGGTACTATAAAATTATGCTAATAGCCAATTTGCTTCCTTTGATAAGAAAAGATGCAAATGACATAAAAATAGCATGGAGGGAAGTAGACAGTGTCACTACCAAGTAATTCAAATTGAAAAATGATAGTAGGTGATCATTTTACCTGTTCAAACCTTGATATATTTGGACAACCAGAAGTTTCTGAGCTTGTCAAGCAAGAGAGAGCTAAACTCACTACCTCTTCTGCCTGGAATGTTACAATTTTTAGTGAATCTTACTTAAGCATAAGATTCAATGTTTGAAATGAATGAAAGAACCTGACATAAATACTTGTATACAATGATTAGTGGCTTTGCATAGGCCAAACCTGAGAAGCTCCAATTGCAAGACGTTTAGCATAATCGTTTGCAGTGTGTTGCTTTTCAGTGCCACTAACTGCATCATGATGTTGTGCGATTCCCAAAGCATCACCTAAAAGATCTGTATTTGAGCTCCCACTTTTCCTGCCAACTAAGAATTCAAGCTGTCGTGCTGCCTGCTCATGCATACCATGCCCTGATTATTATGATTCCTACATTATGTACCATAAAAATTCATTCAGATAAACAGACAGACATTTGATGCTTTAAGACACTTACTAGATAATAACCACTTAAGTAGCGAACATATCCCTTGAGACCTGGCCTGCTTGTGAAATATCCTGTCCAATAAGCATTTTCACTATCTGCATACCTGTATATTTCCATTAATTTATACCCACTGAGGTAGAGAGAGCGCAGAAATCACTAGAAACAAATCAAATGCTTTCTTTAACACAATTGATTCCACTCACGGGAAGTAATCATCAACTTTTAGGGGCCATGCTTCATTTGCAGCATTCTTTGCATCAGTGTAAATTGATGGAGTTGAATAAAATGCATTAACTCGTCCGTCCTATGAACTTTCAAATTTTGTTAGGAAGAATCAATTAGACTTTTACAAAACTCAGTACAGTACAACAATATTCATAATATTTTTGATATGGTGAGACAAGATCTAATGCCTTAAATTTATTACATGGCAACTATAAAAAGCTACCATGATGGTTATGCTGGCTATCATTCTAATTATTGAATGGTATAATTGAAAGCTGAATTTGATAGGCTATAAACTCCATAGTGGTAATTTTATTCAAGAATAATTTGAAATTCAGAAATTCCAAGTAATATTTTGTGACTCTGCTCAGAATTCTGATTCCCATATTATTGCCATTAGTGTAATTTAAAGATGTGTCCCAACAAATTGAAAAATCATAGTCTAGCTTGGCAATGGACCCTCAAAAACATGCTGAAACTACCTAGAAGTAGCAAGCTATTGAGCAAAATATGTCATTGATCTAAAAGATTTCAGAAATGCATAATAAAGACAAAATCATTATACTTCAATTAATTATGTTCTTGGGGCTACAATTTCATTTTTATTGCTTTAGAGTGTAATAAATATAGTTATGTTTATTATTATGTAAAGTAGAGGCCACTCTTGCAAGTATTTTGTTCTTTAGTTAATCTGATAATTTTCATTTAAGAAATCTTTTACACTATAATCACTACATTGTGCTCATTCATGGAGTCAGTTCAACTTATGTGCAAGAATATCTAATGCTTTTCAATGATAACTAATTGTTGTGCGTTGCACACGCTCTCTGTCACAGACAGGGTCCCCCTTCCTCTTTTTTGGTCTTTTCGCCTTCGCCCTGTTGAGTTCCACGTAGAGTGTCTCGCGTCTCTTTGGGCGCGCCCGTATTCAATCCATGAGTGGTGATGTTATGAACGGAGGAGCCTGTGAATCCGTATGATCAGTTGAGCCTTCGGGCATGAGATTCCAAAAGATCGTTTAAGCTTGTAAAATTGCCTGAGATAGGCATAGAATGATAGAAACTAGCCAAATCAGCCAAGTAAGAGATAAACGTCTGAAGGTCGCATGAAGACCCAAAACGCCGATTTTCGTCAAAGGATATGGGAGAGATAAAAGGATGCAAATGTCAAAGTTTCGAAACCTCCCAAGATCATGAAATTCGCACTAAAGGGGAGAAACTGCATGAGTTTTTTTTAGTTTGCAGAATGGGCAAAAATCCCAAAATTTGCCAGCATTGGACAATATACAAGTAGTGAAAATTGGCAAAATGGCTTCAAGTGCCGAAATTGGCAAAATGGCTCCAAACGCCGAAGTTTTCAGAGTGAGTCCAATCGCTGAAAATTGCAATGAGGGTAAGGCGTAAAAGTACAAGGGTTTTCAAAACATTCATAATCCCCGAAAATTGCCAGAAAGGGATAAGTGACAAAATTTAAAGTTTGCGAAATACCTCCGAACCCCGAAATTTGCATGAGGGAGGAGTGTTAAAGGTAAAAGTTTCCAAAGACCCCCATAAACCCTGAAATTCACACTTTTAGGTGAAAACGGTAAAGTTAGAAAGTTTGCAAAAACTCTTCAATCGCCGAAGTTGGCAAAATGGCCCAAATCGCCGAAGTTTGAAAACACACTCAAAACGCCAAAAATCGCGATTTGGAGGGCAAGTGTAAAAAGTTAAAAGTTGGCAAAGTGCCCCAAAATGCCAAAATTGGCAAAACGCCCCTAAAGCCCGAAAAACACATACAAACGGGTAAGTAAAAGGTTTTTTTTTAAAGTTTGCAAATGGTTCAAAAACCCCGAAAAGCGTATTATAGAGAGAAGTGCGTGAAAGTTAAAACTTGCAAAACTCTCCAATTCACCGAAAATCGCAATATAAGGTGAAAGTGTGAAAGTTGAAAGTTTGAAAAGTACATCAAAGCACCAAAGTTCGCATTTAGAGGATGAAGTGCGAAAAGTATAAAAGGGTTTTCAAAACACTCCAAACGCCGAAGTTCGGCAACTAACAGAGCAAATATAAATGTTGTAAGTTTAAAAACCATCCTCAAGTCCCGAAGTTAGGCAAAACTACAATGTATCGTGGGCTTGCAAACTTGCGAAATCCCCCCCCCTAATCGCCGAAGTTTGATCTGAGGCAAAATCACAATGTTTGAAATTTTAAAAAAACTCCCTCATTCTCTGAATTTTGCACCATAGGGAAATCGCGGAAGTTTTAGTGTTTGCGTAAACCTTCCAAATCCCGATTTTCACTGCGAAAGGGTAAATTGCGAAGTGTTTGTAAAGGAGTTTTCGAAGTGCTCTTTTCTACCAAAGTTCACGTGAGAGGAGAATCGTGATTTGTTTACAAACCTTGCAAGGCTCTTCAAAACCCCGAAATAGCTCGCCATAGGGCAAAATCATGAAGTTCAAAGTTTTTCAAACCCCCCCTTCATTCGCTGAAGTTCGCATAGGATTAAAATCACAAAGTTAGAATTTGGAAAAATGCCCAAGGTAAAATCATGCTGAAGTAAATCATCGAAAAATCCAACCAAGGTAAGTTGCTAAAACCTAAGTCTTCAAACTGCATTTCTCTCTCCAACTTTTAGGCGTGAAAAATTGAACTAGGGAGTTAACCGTTAAAATTCAAATTGCAGAACTCTCCCATTCAAATTTGCAAGTTGTGCGGATTCATGCCATTCATTTTGGCCAGCTAAGTGTGTTTCGCCTCTCTTGAAATCGTTCGAAATATATGCAAAATCGGATAGATGTATGTGCAAAATGAATTAAATCGTCTAAGTCTTAAAATCACATCTCTTCCCATTTTTAAGACGTCAGGCAACGCGATTGAAATCCGAGTCTATTCCTAGGACTCAGCTAGAAAACGCATTTTCAGACTTAGGAAAATTTTAAAGCATCGTCCATTTTTTTAAATTGATCCTAAAATGCCTAAGTATAAATTCGCAATCGAAAAGCTTCGTAAATATTCATGTTCAAATTAATTAAGCTTTTTAGCTAAAAGTGTCATGCTATTCTTTAAGTTCGGTTTTCGAATCAATCTTTGTATGTTGGCGTATCCCTTTATCTAACTCGCTTTCTTCCCTTTATATCGCCTTGTAATCCGCGTCCAGCTGTGCAGGGTAAATGCCTAAATCGGTGGTAGAATCATCAAAGACACCTGCTGCAGCCGAGACATCACGAGCGTCCAAATCAGATATCCCTCGCAGAGTCGAAAAGATGAAGTATTAGTATCAGAGAGGGGGACTGAGGGAATCAAAAGTTCAAAGTGTGTGGGAAAATGTCAGTGATACTGACCTGGGCCATATTGATATTCAAGATTTCAGAAACTGAGTTTTCTCCCCTAATGCCTATGGCAGGCCTAGGCGGATGATGGAAAGTGGCATTGCCCAGGCAGCAGGATTTCCCCCAACAGTGCAAAACTATGAGCTAGTAGTAGAGGCTGCCCGACATTACCAAACAAACTCCAGATTGGTGCTCCTCGAGAACATGGTCCTCGCTAAGTTCACTCTTGAAACCATTGGCGATGCATTTGACATTCCCTTCCCGAACAACCGCATAGCAACAACTGCGGATGAAGCATAGGCGGCGTATGAAATAAACCCTGCCAAATGCAGAACACTGATAAATGAGGAGTGGTATAAGGAGAGAGGACCTCCAAGCGTCGGGATTGGGAAAAAGACCCCTAGAAGCAACTTTCACAACGAGCATGGGGACATGGTCACATTGCTCAGCAGGATTATGGGACTTCCCCAATCCAATTACTTTGAGGAATGGATGTTTTACTTCACGGAACAGGTCTTCGCTGCGAAATCCAAGTTCAATTGGGCAAAGACCATAAGCGATAACATTCACACCCAATTGATCGAACTTGAGGCAAAGAAGTACTTCACTATGACCTCCTATTTGGTCTATATGTTCGCCAAAAACCAGCCACTGCCGGGTTTAATCATGAAAGGTGAAATTGGGAATGGGCCTGATCAGGTGAAGGTATACGATTGTTATCCACAGCTACACTATCATGACATAGCTCAAAGGGAAAAGAACAACCCTGCCTATGCAGTTGGTCAGTATGAGCGCGTCAATGACGCCTTCACAATGCGCCTGGTCAAGCTAATGCAGGGAGGACTACACATAAGGCTCTTCGAGCAAACTACTATTCTGGTACAGAGGTATGGGGCCTTGTTCATCCAGTTCCCAAGGTTCTCCTAAATCCGGATAGCTGGCTTTGAGGGCACTCCTTTCCGATTTCCACGATACCCAACCGACAAGATAGTTCTTCTAGAAGTCGCAAGGCAGTCGCGTCCAACGAGCAGTTTACTCAAAGATAAGAAGTTGTCAGGATTCACCTTCCCTATGGTCATAGGCAACCTCGATGTCCATCTCAAGAGTCTGGCCCATGTCAAGGAATCCCTTGCAGAACTAGCCTCCTATGGCCTATAGGAACATTTCCCGAGGAAATGTTTCGATCACGACAATCTGGCAAAGAGAGCCTATGGCAGGCGATACAGAGCAAAAGAATCAGTTGAAGATTATTGGAAGAACTGCTCTGATGACTATGAGGTCCGACGGCGCGAATATTCGAGGCTGAGTGTGCAGCAAATGCGACTCTATGAATACCATCGGGTCCCAAATCAACTAACAGATTCAGGAAATTGCCTACAGGTCCAAGATTTTGAGGCGGTAAGACATCTTTTGCCAGGCATCGATTGGTCACAAGATCCAATCACTGATTTTGAGGCGGTTATGGCAGCCCCAGGAAGATATACTGACCAGTGGCTGCACCAGCAAATTGAGCAACTGATTCATGAGGGGATCCAGTTCACCTACCACTTGATGGGTAACCCTGATTCTTAGTCCTCCGAAGATGAAGGAACATCCAGTGCACCAAAGGAAGAGGTTGAAAACCCTGAAAAAGGAAGAAGGCTAAGGCCAGCAGAGGAACTCGAACATCCAAAAGAACAAGAAGGGAAAAGATCCCTATTAGGAGACTAGAGGTCACTTCATCATCGAAAGACCCCAGTTCGTCTGATGATGTAGTTGAACTAGATTATATACCTGCTCTGCCTTCCCAAAGTGATATTGATGCATTTGGAGCCGATGATCCTCCTGCACCTGACGTGCTGGATGCCGAGCTAAGGGCCATTGAATCAGCCGAACCTGATAATCAAGTTGAGGAAGGAGAGATTTCGTCTACTCAGGGGATTGAATTGCATGAACCCACCCAGCAGAGCCGCCATGAATTGCAGATGCATAATACTACCAAGGATGACTCCACTGTTGAAGGAGAGCAAAGGACAGATGTGACCTGTGAACTTGAAAAGACTGAGGAACAACCATCGCATGAAAATACTAGGCAGTTGTTCAATGAAGTGGGAGAGAATTCGGCTGCAAGCAAGGAACTTGACACTTCCTCCACTCCTATGGCCGAGCAGCTGCAAATATGCGATGAGCCGGCTGAAATCATTAAAGAACAGAGTGCCAATTTAACCATAGCATCAGCCCAGACTGTACCTCAAGAATGGTTAATTGCTCGAGCTCAGCGCAAGGCCGCCACCAAGCCGCCCATCGATTTGGAGGGCATCTTCTCACGCATAGACCAAGCGAAGGCCAAAGGGAAGAAAAAGCCCAGGGCATATTCCAGGATAACCCATGATGAGCAAAGGAACCATACCCTTCATATCGCCACCCCGCCTGTCGACAAGCCAGTAGATCAGATTACACTAGCTGATTTTTGCATCATGACTGTCCCCATCGGACGAGCCACTAAGGAGAAGGAAAGGAATTCAAAGACTCTGTGCAAAACATGCTTCGACAACTCGAAGAGACAACAACTGAAAAGAACATGTATCGAGTTCATGTTGAGCAGGCCGAAGGATACATTGATCAACTCCTGAGACCATTGCATAATGCTTCTAAATCCCACATTCCCCCAACAGCATTGGCACAAAGGACCACGATAGAGTTTGAAGGGGTACGGGATACTACAAAGGCTGTCAAGGAATGGATGCAAGGCCTTAAGGAAAGAGGAGAACAGATTATTGAAGAGGTAAAAGAAATGGCCCACCATCGAGAGACCATTTTGGTCAAGCTGCTCGAAGTAAAACGGGAATGCCTCAAAATCCATGAGGTAGCTGCTACAACCCTGCCTCTTGTAAAAGCCCTTTTCTGGACCCAAGTGCAGATCCCTACACTGTCCGCCATCCTGGACCCCTGGCCCCCATGATATCAATGTTTTTAAAGAATGGTACTGGATTATCACTACGAGGAATGAGACAAGGGAGATCATTGTCAAGGAGCAAGATGCATGCGATGGAATTCTGAACAACATGCAAGAGCTTGGCAAGACAATCCTCCGATCAATGGTTTTGGGGTGGAAGAATGATCTGTCTGATGACGTGATGCCACCAGACTGGGAGAAAAGATTGAGAACAGACAAGATCGCCTACTCGGCAGAAGACCTTGGTTTTGCCGGTCAACTGCATTCAGATATATTGTGTTTTGAGCATAATCGGTCCAGCTGGTAGGATGGTTTGAGGCACGTAGACAGTTATCTGGAGGGCATGCAGTATAAAATTCGTCATCCTCCTATGCCTCCTTTCAGTTTGTTGTTTTAGTTGTGCATCAGGTTCCAGGAATATGTTCGCGAAGAGCGCGCAGCAGGTCGAGACCTTTGGAAGGAGCATTTGCATGGCGAGGATTAATTTTTGGAAAAAGAATCTACAAATGGAAAAGAAAAAGTGCTTTTTCTTTTAAATTTTGAAAGTGCACTTTTGGCCAAAGGGTCATGTTTGACTTCCAAGTCAACCATAAATTTAAAACTTTGTGTATGTGCAGTTTTTGAATTATCTTGGTGAAAGATCCCTGATGGATACCCTTGCTGATCTGCTGTAGTTTTTAAATTAATAAACTATATTTTTCTGTGTTTCCTTTGATGCTTTTAGAGAATAGACAGAAGTTGCAGAAGGTTTGTTTATTTTTGTGTTTTTGATAGTTTTTCAGCAAGTAATAATTGAAGAACAAGTACATGAAAAGAGTACTGGAAATAAATGTTCATACACAGCCAAATCAGAATCGTACCAAGCAGATTTCTGATTTATTTAAATCAAATAATTGTCCAGACAGTGATTCCAAACAATTCCAGGAAGATTACAACAAGCAATGAGTCCAACCTGAATGAAGAGTGAATACTGAAATCAAGAAGGAAGCTGTGGCAAACATCCAAAGCTCTTACATAGCTCCACGTGGGAAGAGAAATGGCTGCAAAGTACAACCGTACGGCTGTTAGGTGATGCCAAGCTGGAAACCCCAATCCCCACGCTGAACCCTAACTCTGTTCACTGAATCCTCCAAAAAAGATGTCGTACCAACTCTAAGGCACTGAAAACTGAATGCAAGAACCAAATAACCACTGTGTTGGGGGTTTCGTCCCAGACAGGCAAGACCCTGGGGTTTTCATCCCAGATGCTAAATCACTCTCCAGAGCAAATTCTCCAAATCAAAGATGAAATGTGTAAAAGATAATGAACAATTTGGTCTTCATCTCCTTGTATCTCCTTTCCTTTCCAAGCCAAACCCTAAAAGGGAGTAAAGTTGGTGCATTATGAAAAGAGTGTTATTTTCTAATTATGGCGTCAACTATAGGAAAAAAACACTAAATTGCAAATAAATAGCTTCAGGCATCCAAAAAGACTCCGGAAGGTGAGAATCATGTAGCAAAGTTCAAGACCTTTCCAACGAGCTATAACACATAGGCATATCAACCCAGATGAAGCCAGAAATGGCTTATTACTCCAAAATGACTAAATACATAGCCTTATTTTAATTTATTTAATCGCAAACTTAAGAAATATTTAAATATATTAAAATATCTCCAAATATCCAATAATAGCCCAAAATGACCAAACAATCATGAATATAACTTTGTCACCTATCTGTGACCGATGCCAAAAAAGTTAAACTAACTGGCAGTCCCATCCCTAAAATCTAGGGATGCTCCTAGAAACTAGGAAACACACCCAAACTTCCTGAAACTGAAACCATGACATGGTCCCGTGGAACCTCCAATATGGGAACTGCCACAACCTCCTAAAAAATAGGGAATCTCCCTAAAATCAAGGAACTGCTCCAAATGGCCCTCAAACTGCCTATAAAGCCAAAATCCAGTCACTATATGCACTGAATGAGTCCCAATCAACCTCTGCTAGCCTACGAGACTCCAATGATAGGCCAACTCCTCTGTCTCTAATGTCCACTCTAGAAAGGGGACATGACACTTGGATAAGTTTGAATTACCTTTTAGGTAGTTATTACTCCCTTTGGGGTAGTTGCTGATATTTGCCCTCCATTTATGGGCGTGGGTACCTTTTGTAGGGATGAATCTGGGCCACTTGATTAGATTAGATTTTGGCCATTCATCTACTTTTGCGTTTTGACCCTTCAGCCCGAGAATCACTAAATCTCGCAAAAGTATGAACTAGGCCGAAATAGAAAAACATAAGGTAATATCGCGCAATATAATGGTGTAACCCGAAAACGTCATTTAAGTGAAAATCGCAAAAAATGAGTTTTCAACCCAAAATGAAGGCAATTTGGAAAATCTCGCAAATCTTCCAATAAGGCCGAAATTCGCTAAAGCTCACGAAAGAGCTAACAGGCCAAAGTTCATATAAACTCTCAAATAAACTTCTTTCAGGTCAAAATCATCCAAGGAGAAAGATCATGCAAATCATTTAAACACCTGAGGTCTGGTATTGAAAACAAAATCACCCAAACCCTCGTCATTTGTTTATTTTTATCAGCCGAAATTCATAGAGGAGTTCAAGTTCACAAAATCATTCAAGAAGCCAAAATCGCGAAATAAACTTCTTTCAAGCCAAAATCATCAAAGGAGAAAGATTGTGCAATACATATGATTTGAGCCGAAAATGATTAACTATCTCTTTTGATCGCGAGTTTGTAAAAGGAGCCGAGTATTTCTTCAAGGGCTGAGTCTACCTTCCTTTCCTCAACGCCAAGTTTGATTATCTGCAGTTCAAGCCTCTTTAGTTCACTGCCAGGTAAGTCAAAGTTTGCCCCTTCACATGGTTAAGGTTTTGCAAAATGATCATAGTTCTTTTACCCAGGGTTAACTTACGAAGTGCATTGTGGAAATCTTAAGTTTAATCCCGTGAAACATCAATGATTTGTCAAATTCGGTCTCCAGCCGACAATTTGGGACTTAGGCAAATTTTGGGATTTTGCTCTAATTTGAATGCTCAAAGCAAGCAAGTATGAAAACTAAATAATTTTAGAAAGCAAAAAACATTTGCGATTTTCAATCATTGGCAACAAATGGAATGATAAAATTTTAAACTTGCTCAAAATCAATAATAGCCAACTGTCAAAATCGTCTCTCCAGCCGAAAATGTAAAACTTAGAGAGATTCTAGAAGTTTCGAGCTCAAACTGAAAACTTAAAATGTTGAGTCGCGCGATCCAATAACACTGGCAACTTTCATCGTCAGCATCATAACTAACAGTATCTTGAAATTCGTTCAAACCAGCAGTTAACCAAACCAACTTGATTTCAGCTTCAAATTGCATTTAGCTTCCAAGCGATCAGATTAAAAATTGCTTAAATGTTGCATTTTAGCAATATTTTCAAATTTTGATTATCTCGTTGATCGTCAATTTTGGTACTAACGCCGTCTTCTGGCACTGCTAACCCCTATTTTTCGCATCAAGGCCTGCCTCATAATCCATGTCTGGTTGTGCAGGATAAATGCCTAAATCAGCGACAGAGTCCTCAAAGGCACCTGACGCTACTGGAACATCCCAGATTTCCAAAGCTGACATTCCCCGCAAGGTCGAAAAAATGAGATATAGTACCAAGGAGGAAGAGTTAGGGAGTCAAAGGTCCAGAGTGTGGGAAAACATAGGAGATACGGACCTAGGACATATTGATATTCAGGATTTCAGGAACAGAGTGTACTCTCCTGACGCCTATGGCAAGCCTACACGGATGATGGAGAGTGGTATTGCTCAAGCAGCTAGTTTCCTTTGGCCATGCAGAATTATGAATTAGTAGTTGAGGCTGCTAAACATTATCAGCCGGAAACCAAATTAGTGGTATTGAAGGGGATTGTACTAGCTGACTTCACGCCTGAAGCTCTTGGGGAAGCATTTGATATCTCGTTTCGTGATGATCCCATTGCCACAACTATCGATGAGGCTCAAGTTATTTATGACATGAATCCTGCTAAGTGCAAAACATTGATAAACGAAGAATGGTTCAGTGAGAGAAGACCACCAAGCACTAGAATCAATAAAAAGACCCCCATAAGCGATTTTCATAATGAATATGGTGATACGGTTACTATGCTCAGCCAGGTCATGGGACTTCCTCAATGGAATCTCTTCGAGGAATGGATGTTCTACTTCACTGAGCAAGTCTTCGTTGGGAAGTCTAAGTTTGATTGGGCTCAGATCATCAATGACAATATTCATACACAGTTGGTTGAGCTTGAAGAAAAAAAGTACTTTTCCATGACTTCCTACTTGGTCTGCATGTTTGCTCAACACCAGCCATTGACGGGATTAATTAAGAAGGGTGAGATTGGGAATAGGTCGAATCAAGTGAAGGTATACGACTGCTACCCTCAGTTGCATTACTATGACATTTCCCAAAGAGAAAATAATAACATCGCATACACAATTGGTCATACGAGCGTGTGAATGACGCTTTTACAATGCGCATGTTTAGATTAATGCAAGGAGGATTGCATATAAGGTTGTCAAAGCAGGCTACCACCCTAAACCGGAAATACGGTGCATGGTTCATCCAGTTTCCCAGATTCACCTGTTGTCCTCATTTTTGTTTTCAAAAATGAAGGATCATTACATAAAAAATTTGTCAAAAAATGAAAATTTTACTCTATGGCATGCTTCCCGAGGCAGAATTTCCCCTAATCCTTGGACTGGCTTAATCCTTAGTCCATCCTTGAACCACGTTTCAAATTTCATCACATTCTAGGTTCCTCATTTTTGTTTTCAAAAATGAAGGATCATTACATAAAAAATTTGTCAAAAAATGAAAATTTTACTCTATGGCATGCTTCCCGAGGCAGAATTTCCCCTAATCCTTGGACTGGCTTAATCCTTAGTCCATCCTTGAACCACGTTTCAAATTTCATCACATTCTAGGTTTGTTTGCTATGTCTTTCCTTCAATTTCGGGTTTTTTCTCCCTGACTGTAGGTGGGAAATTTTCCTTGAATTGCAAGTTTTAATGATTTTTATTGTTTTAGCCTTTGTAGGGAAATTTTTGGCTAATTACAAGTGCACTTTATTGAAAAAAGAACTTGTAGCTTACTTTTTATTTCCCCCTTGATGTTTTTTGGCTTTTTAAGTCATAATAGGGATTTTTTTGGATAAGTTACAAGTTAATTTTAAATTGTATATTTAAAAGTCACTTGTAATTATTTTGTAAAACCCCTATTTTAATGTCTTTTGCTTGTAATGGGGATTTTATTCCCCTATTACATGTGTTGAGTTATTGAAACTTGTTGTAGGGATTTTATTTCCCCTTTACAAGTTATTTATAAGTTAATTTTAAATTGTATATTTAAAAGTCACTTGTAATTCTTTTGTAAAACCCCTATTTTAATGTCTTTTGCTTGTAATGGGGATTTTATTCCCCTATTACATGTGTTGAGTTATTAAAATGTGTTGTAGGGATTTTATTTTCCCTTTACAAGTTATTTATAACTTGCATATCTCTTTCTAAAACCCGATTTTGCTTAGAAATGGAATAAAGTGACAATTTTAAACTTGCTATTGTGCCCAAAAAACCTGATTTTCTCCATAAAGTGTAAATTGAGGAATTTTAAACTTGCAATTGGATTTCTAAAACCCAATTTTGCCTTGTTGAGAGAAAAGTAACATTTTAAACTTGTAATATGGGAATTAAAACCCGATTTTCACTATTACATGTAAAATGAAACTTGTTGTTCTTTCCCAAAAACCCGACCAACAATATTGGAGGATTTTGTTGACAATTTCCACCAGTTTTTGTGGAGAAATCTTAGGAGGGAGGAAGGCGTTTTGGATTCCTTGCTATTTTCATGCATTTTCCAACTCTCTTCATGCCATTTGTAAGACATTATCGCTGGTTTTATGGTGTTTTAACAGCAAAAACGTTTTTGAAAATTGCCATGATTTTCTTATTCAAGTGGCATGAATCTTGTCTTTCCTAAATCGTTTTGGCTTGTCTTGCCTAGGCGTGGAGGTTGGGTGCTTTACTTGACTGATTCTTCATGCTTTTAATGGGCATTTTGATACATATGGCATTTTTTCAAAAACGTGGCTAGGGTTTGAATCTTCTTTTTTTTTCTATAAGAGATTCTTTCTCTTCATGATCGTTGTTAGTTTTGTTTTGCTCTTTCCTAAAATCGGTTTTTATGAGAGATTTTCCCTTTTGTTCCAAGTTTCCAAAGCAATTTGTGAATTGCATTGATCTTCCTCATTTTCCCTCTTTACTTGTATTCGAGATTTTAAATCCCAATTACAAGTAGGATGAAAATAATTGATCTTCCCTTATGGTTGTAATATTTTAACCATCTTTTGTTGAAATTCCAAGTTTCAAAGATGAAAAATACCCATTCTTTCAAAATCGGGTTTTTAGAACCGGATTATAAGTAAAAGTTCTTCCCATTTTTCATATGATCAAAATGGAAAAGTTCTTCAAAAATCCATTCATAACCATCCACACTTGTTGTTTTTGGTCATAAGCTTCATTTCCCTCATATCAAGATCCCTATTTACACCATTTTATCCACTCATTTCACACCTTCATTCATTTTCCCCATTTAAAGTCTTCTTGCGGTCAGCCATCCAGAACCCGAAATTGGTCCAAAATGCACTAAAAAAACACTTGAAAATGAGTTTTAAAGGTCCAATTACAAGTGCAAACTTGTGATTACCCATTACACATATGAAGTTGCATGTTTGTTCTCCACAATTGCAAGTTAATGCTCTTGTTTTCCCCACACATATAATGCAGCTTCCAAAACCCAAAATTCACCCGTGAGCCCATTTTGCATCAGTTTATCCCTTCCCTTGTCAATCCAGTTTGCACACATGATCTACCAAATCAATGGATTAAGGCATGGGCCTTATTTTGCAAGCAGATTTCAAGAATGGAAGATGATACAAAGAAGAGATACAACAACAATTCATGTTTGAGAGCATAGAATGCTTTCAAGACAAAGATGGTCATGACATGAAAAGAGGAAGGCAACCCTTTCCCTCCTGAAAAGATAGTACTACCCCAAGCAAGAAGACAAGGATGCAAGTTCCCGTTCCGGTTCAAGATGTCTTTACCAATCCAGAATACTTCAAGTTCTAGCATCCTGAAGCGACATGAAGATCATCACAGACAAAGGATGATGCAGTTAGAGTCACGTCTTTAGACACATGGAATAGTTTTAGTTATGCATTTGAAATTTTGTTTTGACAAGTTACATGTAAGAAAATAATTTTGTAATTGCAAGTTATCTCATTACTTGCACTTTTGTAATTACATTTAAAGCAACTACAAGTTGTGTTCAATTAGGATTGTAGTTGGAATAAGTCATAGTTAGTTATTGAATAAGTCTTGGTGGTTGAGAGAATTTTTCAAGTTAGTTGGGATTCTCCCACCTTTTTCTCATGACTCCTCTCTTATACATACTTGAGGGGTTCTATTGTAATCTTTATCTTTTGGAAAGAAAGCAAAAACTCTGCCAAATTTACAGCAAAGAAGTCTTTGAGCTTTCATGTGTGAATTCAAGAATTGAAGGAATAGAAGGAAATTGCTCAAGCTTTGAGTCTTTCTGCTACATTCTTGAGTTTGTGTTCTATATTATCTTTCTTGCAAGTGTTTCTTAAAGAGCTTAATTGCATTTGATTTACAGTCTTTGTGCTACAAGTATTTGAGGTTAATATAAATTAGAATAAATATTCTTTTGAGAGGAGTTGTAAGTCTTTGTGCTTGCACTTATTCTTAAGAGAGTTTAGAAGCAGATTTTGTGAGAAATAGTTGTGTCTCTTTGAGCTTATACTACTTCCCATTGTTTTAAGTAGAAAAGAATAAGATATTCCAGTCTTTGAGCTATTATAATTTGTTCTTGATACCGTTAGTATAGAAAAGAGTAGATAGGACTTCATATAATCAAGACTTTGAGCTTGATATTGTTGTCTCGTCCCGAAGGAAGTGACGGAAGTCTTTGATCTTTCAGGAAACTTCATTTCCGTTCTCTCGTTTCATTTCAAAAGTTGTTACTCTTGTTTTATGTTAAATTGCTATCACTTTTTTTGTGAAGAGAAGGATATTGACTTTCTTGAAAGAAGAAGAAAGACTGTTGTTCCATCCTATTTTATTTTTAAGTTGTAGTTAGTGTTGATTGTAATTAGGTAGGAGTGGCGGATTCCAGTTGCCTTAGGCAACATTGGAATCCGCCCAAAGGGCTGGCCCCTCCTTCAACGTGTAGGGCTGGGCCCTCTCTCACGGCACTCCCTAAATCCTCACGTCACACTCAAGGAAACGTGCTCCCATAAATAGGGTCGACCCTATACTAATAAGGCAATTCAGTAAAAAAGATATTAATAATTAAAAAGTATTAATAAAGTAAAAGCCGACTTAACTAGATCTTGCAGCTCATATAAATAAAGGACAACTTCACCTCATTCATCAATCAATACAATATTCTTTCATGCAAAATATATATCTGCATAATGCGAAAACTGGAGAAGGAATATATGCGAATCATATCTGCCATTGGAGGTGCTAACATCAAGTGCATACCATCATAAAGGAGTGCGAACTGCTCTAGATTCAAGGCACTAAGGTTGCAGACCAGCTTCAAGCAAAAGTGCAGACTTAAGATGCACTAAAAGTGCAGATCTAGTGTATAAACCTGATTGCTGGTTGGTGTGCTAAAGAGGCAAACCTAATGCTTATGAAAGTGCAAACTTGTTGAAGATTTCATCAGCCCTAAGAGTGAACATCTCAAACCTCTTCAAGTACTTGAGATAAGTATTGTAAATCAAAATATTGAACATAATCCATAATCAGATCCGAGGATCTTTTCTGGCTGGGTTTTTCCTCCTAGGAGGTTTTCCCAGGGTAATTGTGTTTTGTTCTTATTTTGTTCATTTTATGTTATGCCTAAATCTAGAAATCTCTAAATTTTACAGCAAACAATCTAATTAGAAACTAAATTCTGATTTTTGAGTTTTATATTAATCTGAAAGTATAAAAATCAACATGGTATCAGAGCTATAGGCTAGATCAACTTTCAGATTTCAGAATTTAGTACTCCTTTATTTCCAGATTGTTGTCTCATTCACAGGTCAGGTCAATGGGGCTGAAAGTTGAAGATAGGCTTGATGGAAATTTCAACTTTGCTGCATGGAAGGTTCGAATCATGGTGGCTCTAGAGGAAGAAGATCTTCTTCACTTCATAGAAGTGAAAGAGCTAACTGAACCTACGGATGCAGCTGAGCTAAAACAATTCAAAAGGGATGTTGTCAAGGCCAAAAAGCTTCTCATTGATTCAGTTAAAAACCACCTAGTCACCTCCATTGCCTCATTCACTACTGCAAGGGAAATATTCAGTCATCTACAAGGTACCTATGAAATTAACAATCTTAGTAGGGCAATTACTTTAAGACAGCAATTATTTAATATCAAAATGTCAAAAGAAGATTTTGTTATTTCTTATTTTATGAGAATTTCAGAACTAAAGAATCAGCTAGGTACAATTGGACATAACATGAAAGACAAGGATCTTGTTATGATTGCCCTAAATGGTTTACCACACTCATGGGAGTCTTTTATTCAAACCATTAGTGGTAGAACTGAGTTACCTACCCTTGATCACCTTAAGAATGATTGCATTCAAGAAGAGACGCCTTATCACAAGGGGGCAACTCAGAAGTCCTCATGTAGATGATCAACACATGCTTGCAGCCCAATGCAAGAAAGGTGGAAATTGGAAGAAGTATTATCCCAAGAGAAATAGAGAATTCAGACCACCTAGTTCTCAGCATTCTTGGAAGAAGCCAAGGGATATCTCTCGTGTTCGATGTTTCAGATGTGACAAATTTGGTCACTATGCTAAAGAATGTCAGAATGATCCTACTCAAAGAGAAGCCAACCTAAATGAAGTCTCAGAACAAAATGATGACTTCTTATTCATCTCTGCCCTATCAAGCAGCATACCCACAAACAGTAATACATGGTTAATTGACAGTGGTGCTTCCAGACACATCACAGGCTACCGTGATCATCTTTCAGGCTTAGTAAAAAAGGATACCAGTCTTCATGTGGTAATTGGTGACGATGCTCGATATTCGATAAGAGGTTCTAGCACTACTTATTTAAATTTAGACTCTGGTATTTCACTTCACCTTAGTGACATCTTATTTGTTCCTAGAATTAAAAGAAACTTAATTTCCATTTCTGTTCTAGAAGATAAAGGTTATCAAATTGCATTTTCTGAGGGAAAAGTACTTGCTTGGCCTAAGAAATCTAGTTTTAAATCTGCTCGTTGAATTGGTAATAGATATGATATTTTATATAAGCTCTCTACTAACCCTGTTGAAGCCCTCATTAATGAGGCTCCCGAATCCTATGAGCTATGGCATAGAAGACTTGAACACTTACACTATCAAGCACTTCCCTCTCTTGAAAAGTTAGTCAAAGGTATGCCTAAACTCAGTCAAATTCATGATAATACATACAAAGGTTGTGCTATAGATAAAAATGTTAAAAGCCCTTTTCATAAAAGTGAAAATAGAGCTAAAGATAAACTAGAACTTGTTCACTCTGATTTATGTGGTCCTATGTCTATAGCATCTCCTAGTGGATTTCTTTATTACGTAATCTTCATAGATGATTTCTCTAGGAAAACTTGGATCTACTTCTTGAAATCTAAAGAATCTGATGAAGTCTTAAGTAAATTTAAAGAGTTTAAGGCATTGACTGAAAACTCCTCTGGTAAAAGAATTAAATGTTTAAGATCTGACAATGGAGGTGAGTATAGCTCCGGTAGCTTTTATGATTTTTGTGTTGAGTCAGGAATTAAGGGGGGGTTTTGTGTTCCATACAATCCTCAGCAAAACGGAGTTGCTGAAAGGAAGAATAAAACTATTGTTGAGGCTGCAAAGGCTATGATTCATGATCGAGATTTGCAGACCTTTCTATGGGTTGGGGCTTCTAGAACAACGGTATATATTTAGAATAGATATCCTCACCGTGTTCTAAAGAATATGACTCCTGAAGAAGCCTTCACAGGATCCAAACCGGACATCAGTCACCTAAGAATTTTTGGAAGTCCTATTTATGGTCATGTGCCCAAGGAAAAGCGAACCAAGTTGGAACCCTTCGAGAAGAAAGGCATGCTAGTCGGATACAGTGAATCCTCCAAGGCCTTCAGGATCTATATTCCAGGTCAAAGGTATGTTGAGGTAAATAGGGATGTTATTTTTGAAGAAGATATTGCCTTTAAAAAATCAAAAGGTTCTTCTGTTATTGATGAAATTAATGACAATCAAGATATGAATGTTGATACTAACCCTAAGATTCAGAGGGAGCCTGTTGAACCTCCACCTCAAGAAGAACATAATGATCCACCAGAGCCTATGAATCCCACTGATATACCTAGTGACATTGTTGTTACCAAAAAGAGGCCACTTTGGGTAAGAAACACCATTCAAGAAGCCGAAAGATTTGCTGCTCCCAGTGGCACCTTCCGAGAAACCAAGAGACCTTAAGTATTCTCCAGCTACATTGCATTGATGTGCAATCTCATTGAGTCTAAACCTTGCAATGTTGAAGAAGCCTTCAACCATCATGCCTGGAAGCTTTCTATGGATGAAGAGTATCAGTCAATCATCAAGAACGATGTTTGGGACATTGTGCCCAGACCCAAAGGTAAATCTATTGTTTCCTCTAAATGGTTATTCAAAATTAAACATAATGCTGATGGTAGTATTAAAAATATAAGGCTAGATTTGTAGCTCGTGGTTTTTCTCAAAAAGAAGGCATAGACTATGAAGAAACATTTGCTCCTGTTGCTAGATATACCTGTATTAGAACTATAATAGCTATTGTTGCAGCTAGAGGTTGGAAGCTACATCAAATGGATGTTAAGACTGCCTTCCTTAATGGTGTCATTGAGGAAGAAGTCTATATTGAACGACCTGAGGGTTATGAGATTCAAGATAGAAAAACTCATGTTTGCAGATTGAAGAAAGCTATGTATGGCCTCAAACAGGCCCCTCGTGCTTGGTATGAAAGAATTGATAAATACTTGTTAAGTTTAGGATTTTGTAAAAATGATGTTGACTCTAACATCTACTTTAAGTTATCCAATGATGAAATGCTAATTCTAGTTCTCTATGTGGATGATTTATTTCTTACTGGTAAAGATGAACTTATCATTAGATGTAAGAAAGAACTAGCTTCAGAATTTGAAAAGAAGGATTTAAGTCAAATGCATTATTTTCTAGCTCTAGAAGTATGGCAAAGATCTAACGAAATTTTTCTAAGTCAAGGAAAGTATACTATTGATATTTTGAAAAGATTTAGAATGATAGATTGTAAACCTATGTCTACTCCTATGGAATCTAACTTAAAGAAGTTAAGTGTTTCTGCAACTAACTCTGATTTTATAGATCCATCAAAGTACAGGCAGTTGATTGGATCACTGATGTATCTAGTTAACACTAGACCAGACATATGCTATGCAGTGAATGCTCTCAGCCAGTTCATGAGCATGCCCAAACATGTTCATCTTGTTGCAGCCAAGCACATCCTAAGATACTTGCGAAGCATAGTTGGTTATGGGCTGAAGTATCCACTTAACACTTCAATAACCTTGGAAGGTTATTCAGATGCAGATTGGGCTGGAAGTGTCAAAGACAAGAAAAGCACTTCCGGCATTTGTTTCAGCTTAGGATCCGCAGTGATCTCTTGGGCTTGCAGAAAATAATCCTCAGTTGTATAAGTACTGCTGAAGCTGAGTATATTGCAGCAAGTGTTGCTTCTAGAGAAGCAGTGTGGCTTCGTAAGCTTTTTGCTGGGCTGTTTGGACAACCTTGGGGACCTATAGTTATTCATTGTGATAATCAGAGTTGTATCAAAATGTCTATCAATCCAGTGTTTCATGACAGATCAAAACATGTGGAAACTCATTATCACTTCATTCGAGATATGGTGCAAAGAGGCTCCATTCAGCTGAAGTATATCAACATTGATGAGCAAGTTGCAGATATTCTTACCAAGCCTTTGTCCAAAGTGAAGTTTGTGTACTTCAGAGACAGACTCGGTGTTTTGGAAAATGAAACCCTGATTGAGAGGGAGTCTCAACCTCAGTGATACATTGTGTTGTATCAAACCACCCTCTGCGGGCAATGTAAGGTGGTATTGTAATCTTCTCAGGGAGAAGAGTAATTGTTAACCATCCTCTGCAGACAATGTAAGATGGTAGAAAAGATCCTCTCCACCCTCTGCGGGCAATGTAATGTGGATCCAGTCTATGCTTGTGTGCGAGCTGGAAGATTATATTATGTAGTTCCATTATATGCTTGTGTGCAAGATGGAAGACTACAATATTCTGATTATGTAATCCATTCTTTGCTTGTGTGCAAGATGGAAGATTATGATTATGTTTTCTCCTCCCTAATTAAGCGGGAGTGTTGATTGTAATTAGGTAGGAGTGGCAGATTCCAATTGCCTTAGGCAACATTGGAATCCGCCCAAAGGGCTAGCCCCTCCTTCAAGGTGTAGGGCTGGGCCCTCTCTCACGACACTCCCTAAATCCTTACGTCACACTCAAGGAAACGTGCTCCCATAAATAGGGCCAACCCTATACTAATAAGGCAATTCGGTAAAAGAGATATTAATAATTAAAAGTTATTAATAAAGTAAAAGCCCACTTAACTAGATCTTGCACCTCATATAAATAAAGGACAACTTCACCTCATTCATCAATCAATACAATATTCTTTCATGCGAAATATATATCTGCATAATGCGAAAACTGAAGAAGGAATATATGTGAATCATATCTACCATTGGAGGTGCTAACATCAAGTGCAATACCATCATAAAGGAGTGCGAACTACTCTAGATTCAAGGCACTAAGGTTGCAGACCAGCTTCAAGCAAAAGTGCGGACTTAAGATGCACTAAAAGTGCAGATCTAGTGTATGAACCTAATTGCTGGTTGGTGTGCTAAAGGGGCAGACCTAATGCTTATGAAAGTGCAGACTTGTTGAAGATTTCATCAGCCCTAAGAGTGAACATCTCAAACCTCTTCAAGTACTTGAGATAAGTATTGTAAATCAGAATATTGAACATAATCCATAATCAAATCTGAGGATCTTTTCTAGCTGGGTTTTTCCTCCTAGGAGGTTTTCCCAAGGTAATTGTGTTTTGTTCTTATTTTGTTCATTTCTATGTTATGCCTAAATCTAGAAATCTCTAAATTTTACAGCAAACAATCTAATTAGAAACTAAATTCTGATTTCTGAGTTTTATATTAATCTGAAAGTATAAAATTCAAAAGTTAGATAGGGGGAGCCTTCCCTTAATTAGGAGAGTTTTACTCACACACTGTGGTTGAAACCACAATTTTGTATATTTCCCCAAGTGTACAAAATTTTCAACCAACATCACCTACATCAGAATAACAGGCTTTGAGGGAACACCATACCGACTTCCACGCTATCCATCAGACAGATTAATCCTCATGGAGGTAGCAAGGCAAGCACACCCAACAAGTAGCTTACTCAGAGACAAAAAGAAATCGGGGTTCACCTTCCCCATGATTTTGGGTAATCTTGATGCGCACTTCAAAAATTCGGTGCAAGCTGAAGAGTCATGGCATCCTATTGCTTATAGGAGCATTTCCCCAGGAAATGCTTTGACCATGAGGGATTGGGAAAGAAGGCCTACGGCAAGCGTTACAGAGCCAAGGCATCAATAGAGGACTATTGGAGCAATTGTTCAGATGACTTTGAGGTCCGTCGGTAGGAATATTCCAGGTTGAGTGTTCAGCAATTGCGGCTTTATGAGTACCGCCAGGTCCCAGATCAACTAACGGACTATGGAAATTGCTTGCAAGTCTGGGAATTTGAAGCTGTCAAAGACCTCCCGCCAGCCATTTATTGGACTCAGGACCTAATCATAGATTTTGAAGCAGTCATGGAAGGTCCAAGAAGGTACACAAATAATTGGTTATCCCAACAAATTGAGAGGCTGACACATGAAGGGACCCAATTCACATACAATTTGATAGGTAGTCTCGATTCCCAGTCTTTAGAGGATGAAGGAACCTCAAGCGCGCCAAAGGAAGAGGTTGAGAAACCTAAAAAGAAGAGAAAGAAAGCAAGGGCCAATAGGGGGACTCAAACATCGAAAAGAACAAGAAGAGAAAAAATCCCAATCAGGAGGCCAAAGGTTACTTCGTCATCCAAGGACCTCAGTTCAGAGGATGATGTGGTTGAACTTGATTACATACCCACTCCACCTTCACAAAACGATCCTGTTGCATTCAAGGCAAATGATCCTCAAATACAAAATGAGCAAGAGGCAAAGGTGAGGATCATTGGCTTGGATGAACCTGGAAATCAGGTCGAAGAGGGAGAGATTGCACCTGATCAAGGGATTGGTAAACAGCAACTCACGCAAGAGAGCAGGCATGAGTTGCAGCAAGAAGGCGGCAACAAAGATGACACCGCGGTTGAGGGAGAACAGAAAGAAGATGCAACTCAAGAATCCAGCAGAACTGAAGAGCAACCATTACTAGAGGATACCCAGCAGTTGCTCAGTGAGGTGGGGGAGAACTCAGCCGTGAGTAAAGGATTAGATACTACACCCATACCTCCTATGCCGGATCAATTACGGATAGGCAGTGAGTCAGCTGAGGCCTCCAAAGAACAGAGTGAGAATCTGGCAATTGCATCTGGACAGACCATCCCTCAAGACTAGTTAATAGCTCGTGCACATCGGAAAGCAGTTGTCAAGCCACCAATTAACCTGGAGGATATCTTCTCTCGAATAGGAGAAATAAAATCCAAAGGCAGGAAAAAGCCGAAGACTTACTCCAAGATTACCCAAGACGAGCAAAGGAACCACACGATTCATATTGCTACCCCACCTGCAGACAAACCAACAAATTAGATTGCAATGGATGATTACAACGTCACGACCATCCCAATAGGGCAAGCAACCAAAGAGTAGGAGAGCGAAGAATTCAAAGATTCCGTGCAGAATATGCTCAGACAGCTCGACAAAATGACTACTGAGAGAGATATGTATCGGGCTCATGCTAAACAAGTTGAGGGGTACATAGATCACCTGTTGAAACCCCTACAGCATGCTGTTGAATCCCATGTTCCCCCATTGGCACTAGCACAAAAGACTGCAACTGAATTTGAAGGAGTGCGTGACAATGCCACGGTTGTCAAGGAATGGATCCGGAGCATTAAAATAAAAGGAAAGAAGATTATTAATGATGTATTTGAAGTGACAATCAAAATACAAGCAGCACGGATAAAGATGTTGGAGGTACAAAGGGAGTACGCCAAAATTCAGGAAGTGGTTGCCTTAGCTCAACCACTCATGAGGGCTCTTTTTTGGACTCACACTCGGATGCCGGCACTACATTCTATCCTAGATCCCTATAATGTCAATACTTTAAAAGAGTGGTATTGGATCGTCAACATGAAGATGGACATGGCGGACATCGTTAGAAAAATTCGGGAGGAATGCGAGATGGACTTATCCCATATCGAAAATGGCGGTGAAAATATCCATAAGGCATTGGTCATTGGCTGGACGGATACTAGGGAGGATGGTGATGTAGTATCACAATGGAATGTCAGGTTGAAGCCCGATAAAACTGCATTCTGTGGAGGACATAGAGTGCATCAGCAAGCTGCATACAGACATATTGCGCTTCGAAGATTAACAATCGGATTGGCGCGAGCGGCTAGGGATAGTCGACTCTCATCTTGAAGGCACACAGTTCAAAATGTGCAATCCTCCTTTTCCCCCTAATGAGGAATTGTTCCCCGTTTGTATAAAATTTCAAGAATATGTTCTGGAAGAACGTTCGGCACACCGGGACATCTGGAAAGGTTACTTGCATGAGGAAGATGAATTTTTGGAGAAAAAGTCCACCTCAGGGAAGGAAGTGCTTTCTTGAAAATATCTATTTCTTTCAAATTCTAAGTGCACTTTTTCAACATAAAGTTTCTTTCCAACTACCAAAGTCATTGTAAATTTTTTAGCTCTGTGCAAGTGCACTTTTTGGAGCAGCTTTATGTTTGGTAGTTGGTAGTTATTAGTTACTTTATGGTTGGTGTTGATTTTTGTTTTCCATTTATGGGTATGGGCAGCCTTGTTTTAGGAGATGAATCTGGGCCACTTGTTTAAGTTTAATCTTGGCCATTCATCTGTTTTGAAACCCTATACAAGGGAGTTGGTTTCTCTCTTATTATTAGTAAGAAATTGTAGATTGTTGCAAAAGCTCTGCAGAAATATATTCAGACTTAATGGAAATTGAAGTTGTTACTGTTTCATGTGAGTGCACGGTCTATTTCTTCACTCTTTAAATTTATGTATGCATTTTGCTTTACAAAATAATATGTGCAAGTTGATATCTGATAGAAATCTTCGTTCATACCATTAACGATTGGCTGACTGCCAATTCCTCTGCATGGTTAGTCTGAACTTATTAATAAGCCTAGTTCGGTTTTTTTGAACATGGAATGTATGAATCTCTCAACTTCAGTGTTTATGTTTAAAAACTTGAAAATATGTTTCCCCTTTGAAGATTGCATCAATTTTATGTAGTTGTGCGAATAGCTGGCGAAATTAAATTTGATTATTGCAAAAATTTTGTCTATCAACTTGAAGGTGTTATTTTTAGGTAGATTAATTAGGCACTTTTTCCCTCTTTCCCCTTCCTTTTTCCCCTTTCTTACCAAAGTTGAAGTCCGAACAACATCATACCAAAGATAAATCTGATGAAATCAAACTGTAAGATCTTAGGGAACCTGTGCGAAACAAATTCTGTCTAACTGTAAGTCCCCTTTGTGTTTCCAGCAAAACACATCAACTATTGAGCTATCCTGCAATCAAAACCTAACAATTGAAACCTTGAGGTCGTCCCCATTGATCAACTAAAACAGCATTAGGGATTTTCTTATCTCAAGAGAGGATAGGATACTAAGCATTCCATTCTGCGTTGATTGGAGAGAGTCGTAGTTCCACGATTTTAGCCATGTCAACACATATATTAAGCATGCATATTAAGAACATCCCCATGCATACCACGAAGAACAAGGATGTTACTGCCTGTAACTTAACAACACTTCTTATCTGATTTGATTGATGGCGATATCCTAGATGCTTTTTTATTCCTTTCCTTATATCTCTCAATGTGAGGGAGAGGTCACACCTCTTCATCATGTATGCACTTTAGCAAGAGACATGCCCCTTTCACCATTAGCACCCTTTGAAAGAGTGTAACTCTTCATTCTTTTTTCCCTTTGAAAGGGACACAGCCTTTTCGCAATCAGATCTGCACATTCGATTCCCAAATCATTCCCCTTTCAAATGAGTTCTCTGTGATATCCCCGATGTAATTAAATAATAAATCTAATTACTTTGTTGTAAGGCCCAAATTTAATAACAAATATTTCGGGCCTTTTTTTAAATTAGATTAGGCAAGTTTTGGTTGGTCATGTCGGCCCGTTTGTAACCCTTCGGGAAGTTTCCCGGAGCCCATATATTTGGCCGTGTTAGTCATTGTTGGGGGTATGCGAATTTTGATATTTATTTTCTCTTGTGCGAATTCCTGTTGGAGTTCTGGTTACTGCCATTTCGGAGGTGAAAGACCCTCCCTATTTGGTACTTGCAGTTTCGGTGGGATTCACCTCTCACCCTATCCTACCTTTGTATTTGTTCTGGATCTGGCACATCTTGAAATATATCATTGCTTACTGTCTCCAGTGCGTATCTGTTAATTTGGATTTACATGCATAAGGGGAACTCATAATATTCCGAACCCGTTACTCCGGAAACCCACCACACAACCGCTGCAGTTCACCAAACCTCGGCATCTTTACCCAATCCGCACCACCATACGGCCTTCACCGTACACCTTCAACACCACCGCACGGCCTGCTCTACACCACCGTACGGCCAGCCCTACACCGCCATGCGCCAACTCTGCACCACCGTACGGCCAACCCTACACCACCGTACGACTTGTCCTACACCACCGTACGACTAGCCTTACACCACCGTACAGCCACACCACTGTACGACCCTGCTCCAACCCCACCGTACGTCTGCCTCCCTCACTAGTGCAATCAGGGAACATTACAGTGGTATCAGAGCTTGTGATCTTGCCAGCCTGTCGTGTAGCGGATGTAAGTGTACACCAGAAGGAGGTACTTTTCAGCCGATCGAATGGGCGAACCACAGGACCCTACAAGAGAAGTCATGGCACTATTAAGGGAGCTAACCAAAAGCCAAGCTCAACTCAACGACACCCTAACCAGAGGTGAGCAATGACAACAAATCATGGAGGAAACCTTACGACAATTGGCCTTGGGAAAAACGAATGGAGAACAGAATGGGCAGGGCGATGATTCGGTCACGGGAAGGTCAAACATCCAACGCTCACATTCACGGCCGTTGATGCTGACTTTTCCTCAAAAATCCGAAGCACCACGGGGGGAGCCAGAACCCACCTTTCAGGAGATGCAAGCACAGTTGAGTCAAGATTGGAGGGGTGCAAATCTCGAAGGGGACATATCCTTCAAGGATTATGTGGAGCTCCAGATGAAATACTTGGGCGGCAGAAGTCGGGGCCATTATGGACACTATAACAATGACATCAAACGGAAGGTTGGCAAGATCAACCTGTCATCCTTTGATGGGGCCGGAGCGACCTCGGCCTGTGCCTGGGTTCAAAAGGCAGATACTTACTTCCAACTCAACCCGATGCCTGAAGATGAAGCTATCAAGTTTGCAGCACTCCACCTGGAAGGGGTCGCGCATGAATGGTGGCATCATGGAATGGTCACTCTTGGCCATGACAAGATAACTTCCTATGTTGAATTCACAGAGAAGCTCATAGATCGATTTGACGGGAAGGATCCGAAACTCAATTTCAAGGAGTTGGCGCAACTAAAGTAGTCGGGATCTGTGGACAATTACATCACAGAATTCCAGAGACTATCTGTGTTGGTGACCGACATCTCAGAGCGGAGATTGGTGGTCTTGTTCATAGACGGATTGATGGAACCACTGAAAGGTTGGGTAAAAGGGTTCAACCCCAACACGCTCACAGAAGCAATAAAAAAGGCCCGCAACATGGCAACATCTTCCTTTTCCAGAAGTTTTGCACCTACCAAACCACCTTTCATTCCAAGGGAGAAGGATAATAAACCCTATCCAAAGGGGTCATCGCTCGATGAAGCTACAAGACAAGAACTCAGAAGGAAGAAGTTGTGTTTCACCTGCAAAGAACCATGGGAACCAGGCCACCGATGTTTGGGCAAAGGAAAGAATCACTATATTGAAGTAATGTTTGATGGAGAAGAGGAGCATGAAGAAAGAAAAACCCCAAGGGAAGAATTGGCTGAAGAAACTAGCCTGGCGGAGAGAATCTCCACATTGGTACGAAGGGGGGGCGTCATCGTCACACTGGCAGGGACCCCAAGGTGCAGTGTATTTAGAGTACGTGGTACACTCCAAGGGCAACGAGTTCTTGTTATGCTCGACAGTGGAGCCTCGCTCAACTTCATAAACTCGTCACTCGTCAACCATAGGGGCTTGTGTACGAAGGAACATGAAGGGTTCGATGTCAAGGTGGCAGGAGGCAATCTCCTATCATGCACTCACCTGGTTTCGCAACTCAGTATCACCATGGGAAATTACACGATGACCGATGATTTCTTTGTTGTGGATCTGGATGACACGGATATCATATTGGGCATTCAATGGATGGAGACCCTCAACCAGTACACACAGAGCTTCAAACGGATGGAGTTCTCATTCGAGGTTGATGGCAGGAAGGTAGTTCTCAGGGGAATGTCGAATGGCGGCCCAAGGGAGATTTCTGCCAAAAGGATGGAAGCCATCTTCAAACATGATGAAGTAGTCTAGGCAACACATTGCTTGATCTCAACAAAACCTGTGAAAGGACAACCGACTCACTATCAGGATGGGGAACTTCAGTCGGTTCTGGATGGGCATAGCTTGGTCTTCGCTGATATTCCACCAGGTATACCCCCACACAAAGGGTTTGAGCACACCATCGAGTTGGAGGAGGGGGCAAAACCCGTTATCACCACACCCTATCACCACCCGAAGAAGTTCAAAGATGAGATAGAGAAAACGATCCAGGAACTCCTCGATAAGGGATGGATCCGGCCAAGTTCTAGCCCCTTTGCGTCCTCTGTGGTACTAGTGAAGAAGAAGGACGGGACTCTCAGAATGTGTGTCGATTATCGTGCACTAAACAAGAAGACTATCAAGAATAGGTACCCCATTCCCAGGATCGATGAGCTATTGGACGAACTACATGGCGCAATCTATTTCTCCAAGATTGATCTCCGTTCCGGCTACCATCAGATCCGTATGAGGGAGCAAGATGTGGAAAAGACGGCCTTTCGTTGCCATTACGGACACTATGAGTTCTTGGTCATGCCGTTTGGATTAACCAATGCTCCAACCACTTTTCAGTCTTGCATGAACCACATCTTCAACAAGCAACTGCGTAAGTTCCTATTGGTATTCTTCGATGACATACTCATCTACAGCAAGACCTGGAAGGAACATATGGGGCATTTAGATGAAGTATTGGGGATTATGGAATCACAATCACTGTATGCCAAAAGATCCAAATGTGAATTTGGAATGACCGAGGTTCTATACTTGGGTCATGTCATCAGCACCCAGGGGGTACAAGTTCATCAGGAAAAGATTCAGGCCATTTTGGATTGGCCTCCACCAAAGACTCTCTCAGAGTTGCGCAGATTTTTTGGTTTGTGCAGTTATTATAGAAGGTTTGTGAAAGGATTTTCACAACTTGGGACACCACTGACAGATCTAACAAAGAAAGGATCCTTCCATTGGAATGCACAGGCACAACAGACCTTCGACAAAGTAAAATAAGTGATGAGCACGTGTCCGGTTCTGGCACTACCAGACTTCACTCGCCCTTTCATCTTGGAGTGTGATGCCTCGAGTGAAGGCATTGGAGCGGTGTTGATGCAAGACCGTCACCCCATTGCATTCGAGAGCCGGAAGCTCTCGGGAGTTGAGCGGTTATATTCCATCTACGACAAGGAGATGCTCGCCATCATACACGCACTGACGAAGTTTCGGCAGTACCTCGTCGGAGCAAAGTTTGTTGTGTGAATAGATCACAACAGCTTGCGATACTTCTTGGAGCAGAGGGATGTGAATGAACGACAATAGAAATCGGTGAGCAAAGTTCAGGCAGTTGATTTCGACATTGAATATGTGAAGGGAAAGAATAACGTGGTCGCTGATGCCCTGTCAAGAAGGCCCACCATATGTTCTTTATCTCAGATTTCAGCAGACTGGAAGGAATACCTGTTGGTTGAATACTCTAAGAACACTTTTGCCTGCGAACTGATGGATGGTCGAGTATAGGATGACCAATACAAGGTAGTTGACAACATCATTTATTACAAGGACAGAATTTATCTGGTACCCGAATCCAAGATGAAGGAAAAAGTTTTGAAGGAATTGCACGACTCCCCCTTGGCTGGACACCCGGGATACTTGAAAACCTACAGACAGATCCGTGAAAGGTTTTCCTGGAAGGGGCTTAAGGACGACGTTCTGCAGTATGTACGGGAATGTTCCACCTGTCAGCAGAACAAATCTGAGCATAACCTTCCGGTCGGACTGTTGCAACCACTGCCAATTCCCGACCCGAAATGGGATAGCATCTTGATGGATTTCATTACGGGATTCCCCAGAGTGCAAGGAAAGGATTGCATTTTTGTCATAGTTGACCGATTGACCAAGTATGCACATTTTTTTGCCATCCCCACAAGATATCAAGCAGTTCAAGTAGTCGAGTTGTTCTTCCGTGAGGTGTTCCGCCTACATGGTTTACTGCGAAACATAGTCAATGACAGGGATAGACGTTTCCTGAGTACCTTCTGGATGGAGTTATTTTGGTTGGCTGGAACCGAGCTGTCGCCCAGCACGAGCTACCATTCGCAGAAAGACGGACAGACAGAGATTGTGAACAAATGGCTGGAGGGTTATCTCAGGAACTACATCTCAGCACAACAGAGGGCTTGGGTTCGCTGGTTACATTTGGGTGAACATTGTTACAACACCACTTATCACATGTCGATAGGCATGCCACCTTTCAAAGCACTATACGGTTATGAACCTTCTTCATTTGTTGACCTGGCATTGGGAGATAGTCGTGCACCAATGGCCAAAGATTGGCTTCAAAAGAGTTTAGACATCCTGAGAGCTCTCAAAGAAAACCTGCAAAGGGCACAGAACCAACAAAAGATGTATGCTGACCGACACCGGATTGAGCGAAATTTTGAAGTTGGTGATCTGGTTTACCTCCAACTTCAGCCGCACAGACGATCCTCCTTGAAGACAAGTGGTAAGGAGAAGCTGAGGCTGCATTTCTATGGACCCTACAGGGTGGTTCGGAGAGTGGGCGAAGTTGCCTATGAATTGGAGCTTCCTGAGGGAAGTCGGATTCACAATGTTTTTCACGTGTCATGTCTGAAGAAGGTCGTCGAGCAACGCGTCACAGTGTCCAGGGATCTGCCACCCATCGACGAAGAAGGGAAACTAATTTTGGAACCGGCGGAGGTCGTCGATGTCAGAGAAAAGAGGTTGAGAACACGCACAGTCAAAGAGTTCCTTATACGCTGGAAGAATCTACCCATTGAGGATGCCACCTGGAAAGGGGAACAAATTCTGGAGCATCCAAGTCTGCAATTGCTTGAGGGCAAGCAATTTTTGGCCCGGGAGGACTGTGATATCCCCGATGTAATTAAATAATAAATCTAATTACTTTGTTGTAAGGCCCAAATTTAATAACAAATATTTCGGGCCTTTTTTTAATTAGATTAGGCAAGTTTTGGTTGGTCATGTCGGCCCATTTGTAACCCTTCGGGAAGTTTCCCGGAGCCCATATATTTGGCCGTGTTAGTCATTGTTAGGGGTATGCGAATTTTGATATTTATTTTCTCTTGTGCGAATTCCTATTGGAGTTCTGGTTACTGCCATTTTGGAGGTGAAAGACCCTCCCTATTTGGTACTTGCAGTTTCGGTGGGATTCACCTCTCACCCTATCCTGCCTTTGTATTCGTTCCGGATCTAGCACATCTTGAAATATATCATTGCTTACTTTCTCCAGTGCGTATCTGTTAATTTGGATTTACATGCATAAGGGGAACTCATAATATTCCAAACCCGTTGCTCTGGAAACCCACCACACAACCGCTGCAGTTCACCAAACCTCGGCATCTCTACCCAATCCGCACCACCGTACGGCCTTCACCGTACACCTTCAGCCCCACCGCACGGCCTGCTCTGCACCACCGTATGGCCAGCCCTACACCACCGTGCGCCGGCTCTGCACCACCGTACGGCCAGCCCTACACCACCATACGACCTGTCCTGCACCACCGTACGGCCTTCTTGGTGCTACCGTGCGGCCTACCCCTGCACTACCGTGCGTCCTGTTGCGCCACCGTACAACTTCCTTGACCCTACCGTACGGCCGCACCACCGTACGACCTTGCTCCAACCCCACCGTACGTTTGCCTCCCTCGCTGGTGCGGTCAGGGAACATTACATTCTCTTCTACCTTTTATACCTAATATTTGAGGGAGTCGTAACTTATCATTTCATGCCTTTTGACTATTCATTAACTTTAATCAAATTTTAATTATATTCTTTTATATTTTAATTTAATTTTTATTTTTATTCTTTTTGTATTTTAATTTTATTATTATTATTTATTAAATTATATTTCAAAGTGGGGACATTACAAAAGTTGTCATGTTTATTGTTCAAGTGTTTTGATGTCTGTATAACTTGGGATAATGTAGCTAAATCTTGATAGTGCTTTTCAAGAAAACCTATGGGAAGGAATACACAAATCTTGACATGAGACAATAATTTAAGATTGTTGGTTTATACATATTTACAGTAGCCATCCCTCATATATATGAACCTTGACATTTGTTAAATCGTTACATTATATTTATGGCTTATGGATTTATCCACAATCTTAGTATTGTTATTGACAACTATGATAGTTAGCCAGAAAGGAAAAAAGTCTCATATAATGTTAATATGCTGCATAGAAATCACACCTCAAGAAAGCCAATGTTGGATTTTGATAATCCATATTGAATGTTAATATGTTAGTAAATCATGCATGACTAATAAGAGGAAAGACCAAAGAAAATAATACCTTATTTACATAATGAATAAACTTGTCCATTTGCGTGAACCAAGAATTTGCATATTGATACTGAAAGTCATCTCCCATTGTCCACATAATGTGGTTTGTACGAGTAATGTTGGCCTATTCAAATGAAGGAATGTTACTATGTGTGATTTATGCATTTATGCTTTAAAGAAAGGAACAATCACATATAATTTCTAAAAATAACAGAAAATTTATGTATTGTAATAATATATTGTCAATTAAAAAATCCAAGTGATTAAACTATATGGTCATACAGGTATATATATGCTTCACCTCAAGCATTCTATTTGATTTCTAAGAAAATCAACGATATATTACCTGGGTAATTGATGCATCGACAAAATCGTTTACCCTTTGATCAACATTGTAATCAAAAAGAAGAACATCATCCTGCAATATATTATACATGAACATGAGTAAGAAGTAGATAATTTAGTGTGCTTTGTTGTCCATTTTCAAATTTAGAAAGATGCACCTGAATTGGATCATCATCATCATTAACTTCAAAATGAAAACCAGGTGGAGGACTATAGTGAACAGGAAATGCACCAGCAAATATCTGGAACAAAAATGAATAGTGAGAACTTAGAAGAATGGCATCTAAAGAGTAGAGACAACATTCTTGACAGTTGTAATAGCATTTACAAAAGTAGAAATCCTCCTGACCTGAGAAGAAGAACCAAATGTCTTAGACCCCCGCCACACAACTTCTAAGGACTTCTGATCTTTTCGCTTTGCTCTATCCTGATAATCTATGCGTGCAAAAAACAGAGAGTCGAACCCAAGCTACAAACAACAAAAAAGAATGAAGCACATTTAAAGCATCTAGAAGATGTAAAATGGAAGTATAACATTCAACTTACAATGAAGAAGTATTTCAAAACACAAATAATCCTTTTTGGATCTCAGAGAATACATTTTTTAGTTGTGTGTGTCATTTCACAGGCTGCAAACACTTACTTTATGATAGCGAAGTTAAACTAACTCATTGGCTAATGAAATGGTTTATTGTGATTCAACTGTATAGTTTCAAAGTCAATCTTCATTGACCATCATTTCATGACTACTGGTTCCCAATAACCCATCTCTCATGACCACAAATGGTCGAGTTAGCACTTATTGCATCTAGGTGATGCTCACAAGGATGACATTAAGACAATAAGACTAGGACAATAGCTTATTAGCATGGGTAAATGATTGTCACAAATATATTTTTACATCTCTATTCTTCCACACAAATGTCAATGGGTGAAATCTTGTCATTAGAACAAATTTGGTCATCCCTCTATCCATATACAAATAGGGAAACAAATGACCTATCACTCCTATTACATAAATATGACTGGCACGAACAATATTACAACAAAGCCATCACTCAGGAAAGCATAGAATACACTAGATCCATTTCCTAAATTTACACTGAACTGCAAGGAGAAAAATGGTCTATACTGTGTTATCTATCAAATCAAAACAAAACAAAGCAATTAGTTCCCTGTCACCAAGGGTATAGCATGGCCAAGGTCAACATAATGTGAGAAATCCACTAAGAAAATGCATGAAACTGATCCAATCGGGCAGAGATACAAGTTCTGCCTTTGAAATGCTTTGTAGAAACCTGGAAACAAATGTTACTTTTGCAATTTCTTATTAAATTGTATACAAGTGTTTGTTAACCCTACCATGTGTAAAGCAATTTGGAGACAGCTTGGAGACTTTACCATGTGTAATTAATATCACAAAAAGAAAAAGGATATAACATGATATTAAATAGGCACCTAGTTGGTACACAGAACCATTTATATATTTGAACATCGAAAGGAAACAGGTCATAAGGCTCTTACCTCAGCGCCCAGCAAATATGCTTGGACTGCAGAATGTCCAAAGGGATCAATCTGCCATCCAACTCGTGGAGTTTTGTTAAATTGTTGCTTGATAAAACGATGCCCAAGGGTTGTCTGATCGATCATGTCTATATAATGCACTGTTGCTTCATCGTGCATACACCAACCACCATTACTAGAAGTACAAATACTAGACTGTATCAGTAAATTACTACTGATACAAATGAAGTCAACTTTACCCTGTACAAGATTGTGATAAATTGTGCAAAACAGAAAATTACATGAATTCAAGCTGGCCTGCATCAACTAGCTTCTTCACTTGTGTCTGTTTTTCATCACTTTGCTCCCTCCACCACCTCTGAAAAAAAGCCTATGACCACAAAAGCAAAAATTTGATCAACAATATGAGGGTAAACAATACAGTAGAAGCAGTATCATCTAAGAGATATTGGGTAGTACTTATCAGCTAACAGTATCGAATTGACCCACAGAATATAAGCTATACATATCTGAAGGTTAATTATTTATAGGGTAAATAAAAGTTTGTTTTAGGATGGCTCAATTTTTTATCCAATCTTCCAGTTTTCAAGACAGTATCTGCTTTTCCCTCAAACGATCAACCAGAACATGGACACTGATGAGAGATGAGATTTCCCATCATAATTAACCATATGAAGATAACAGAAACCTAGATTAGACAGTAATTTTTCTTGTCCAGTGACCTTCAATACATTAAAGTGAAGAGAATCTTGGTCCACTGGGTTCATCAGTTGAATTTCAGGATTTCATTTCCTTGGCTCATCACAGAACAAAGGTTTCCAGAGAAAGTCTTATGGGCTATCTTTTTGCCAATTGATGAAAAACTATTAATTCATGTATTCATTGTATTGATAAATATTTACCAAATAATAGTAAATTTGTACAAATTACTTTAATGTCAGATATTGGCCAAAATTTACAGATAATATGATTTTTTTTCAAATAGTAACATATCATATATAATATGAAAATATTGACCAGCTGCTCTATATCTACTATAAATTATTAAAGTTAAATCTAAACTCCCAAAGAAAGCTGCAACTGTCTCCTAGTATTCTTGCAAGATTAGGGGGCTCAGAAAACAACAATTGCAACTAGATTTAATCTTATTTGAAATGAAAAGGTATTCTGATATGATGAAAAATGCAGAGTGATGTGTGCTCAATTTCTTTGCAGACATAATCTAAAATATTTAAAAGAATCTTGTCCATAAATTTAACAGCGCTTTTAGATATTCTGATAACAAGAACGTATATCCATGTCACAAAACAAATTTTCTGACAACATTGGCTTCATTTATATGTACATGAACTAATATCTTTGTAGGAAACCCATAGAACTTTACAATGCAATGCAATTTAAAGAGCACCAATATAGTTTATTCGGAACTTTCCTGTATCAACAAGGAAGAATCCAAACTTGTGTTAACCGTACACTAAATCATAAATCATTTCAGAATGCAAAAGAGAGACAAAATATAGAATTCCAGTCCAACTTGCCTGTTCTGCGAAAATAAATTTTCTGTTGGGATCCTCTTGCAATGCCAAAACCAGGCTATCTAACACATTCTTCACACATGCTCCCTGCACAACGCCATACCAGAGATATAGACATGATAATTGACATAAGAGAGGGTACAAGGTTAAAAAAAGAAATGTTCCAAGCATCATTGGTAGCCTCTATGTATTGTTCCACTACATTCTATTATTGATGTACTACTGTTTTTATTGGTATACCACTGCAAAAATTCTAAATAAAAATTAGACTCCTAAAATAGCTATTGATTTTTATCTTTGCAGTATGAAATTTTGAGCAATTTTTAATTTTTGAATTTTTTCTGGATTATATTCCAATTAATTGAAAAATAACTTTTAATTTCTGAAGTCACTCTGGACTGAGTTTTGCTACTATTTTACCATCCAAAATCAAACTTCTGTCAAGATACAAAGTTTTACTATCTTTTAAACCATAATTGTCTGTGGTAGAAATGAAAATCTATTTACTTTGGGATGTCTTATTTTGATGTAAGTTGAACATTGTGTAATTTTAAAATAAACTCTCCAATAATATCTTAATTTAAGATTCCATGTACAAGATTCTCGATGTGAATGCATAAGCATTATAATGAAATTAAATTGGATTGAATTAAAGACCTGAATACTGTTATTGGATCCAATGTAGTACTGATCAACAGTTTTGAGCCATCCCACATCGTCATGGCTATGAGGAACCAAATGCACATTGATTTTGTCTTCCACTGGCCCTGCTGTCGTATTGTATTGAATGTAGGCGCCATTGCTGCCATAGTCTGCAGCAGCAGACAATGCTATGAAGAACAAAACCAAAACAGAGGCCATTTCAATTCCATATCAAAGACAACACAACCACGTATATATAATAGTAAGTCAAACACACACAAATCCTAGATACCATCTAACCTCTTATCTTTATTTTCCTAGGTGGGGTTTATCATGACATAACGACAAAGCCGGCTTTATGAAATCCAGGCTAGGTCTCCTCAGATAATTGTAAATCTTGTCAATTTTTTACCATAATTTGAGGTGGGCGACTCTAGAAATCTGATCATGTCATAAATCATCTTTTATATTAATATGTTGACAGATAAATTAAGCGGCCAGCTTTCTGCATTTGACCTGACTGAGATCCCAAACATCCTGTAAATAAATTAATTCAAAACTGCATCAGAATTATAAGAGATCTCCATTACCCAAACTTCGATAACGGTCGGATGTTTAAAATTTTCGTTACCGATTTATAGTTCTCAACGCCTAATTTAAAAGCCCTTTTCAAGATTTCTTCGAGTTTTAATTGGATAAATATCGTTTGATTTCAAATGTTCACGTTTCCGTTGCCTTTCACTTTCACTCGCTACATTTATTCTCTATTCAACACGTCGCCAATTCAAACCAACTTTTTGCGAAATTTTTATGTAAGACCTCGACAGATTTACTGCGTGGTGAGATACAGAAGTCTGCCGCTTTTGTAAGTTTCCTCTGCTTCATCAACTTGCAGTGACAGTTCTAAAAATAAAATTACGAAACCACACGTCTCTTTTCTGGTAAAAAGACACGTCTCTTTTCTGGTAAAAAGACACGTCTCTTTTCTGGTAAAAAGAAAAAAAAAACTCAAACTTTTGCTACACGTTTTTTTTGAATGAGTCCTATTTAATTTTTAATTAACCTAAAAGACGATGGTGTGATATTAAAAAGCAAAATGGTAAAAAGTCTCAAAAAAATTAAGATGGGATAAATAACAACAAGTTATAGGGTCAAGTCTAAACATGACATAAAAAATTAAATAGTTAAAACAATTCTAGTATCATAAGGATTTCTCCATACATAATTAGAGGTTAGATTATCATCAACCAACTCACAACTAGTGCATGCACCCTCCTCAAGAGTATCTTTTGAAGTTTGTTGAGTACATACTATAGAAATGATCAACTTCAATCAAGAGAACTTGTCAAATTCAAGCCAACCAGAAGCACCACGCCCAGGAGAGGAAGCAAAAGGTGATAGTGAAGAATGTGACCAACTACAAGTGTAATTTCTCTTTTTCTCAAGGGTTAGGAGTCATAGGATTGGGGAACACAGTCTCATTTGATGAATTGGGCACAACCTCATTGAAATCCAAGATTTTTGCCCTAATGGTCCAAGAGCTCCTACAAATGGGACACCTCAACTACAACTTTGGTATCTTTCACTTGAATTTGAATAAGCACATTAGAGAAAATCATAATTGTAACATAAAGAGAGAAATGAGCATCAACTAAACATCCTAAAAAATATAAAGAATTTTTTATCTTCTCAAATGTTGAAGAGAATCTCCACCTTAAAGCATGTCAAAAATATGGGTATACTTGAAAGGGAGACAAGGTTGGTCCCATAACAAAATCATATGCCACAAAAAGGGAGCAAGTCCAAAAGGCCTACAAAAACTTGAATCTAATTCCAAGCTTCTTAAGCTCTAGTACAAAACAAAAAAAGATACTTGAAAGAATCTAATTGTCTATAGACTAGACATCAAACTTGGAGATCTCCCAAATTCATAAGACAATAACCAAGTGGGAGACCTTAATAAGAATGCACCTAGCAAAATGAGTCGATTTAGGCTCAAGAATAGCCAATCAGATGGCCTAGAATCTATGATGCCAAGTTCTTGTGGAGGATTGAAGTAGACACGGTTGTAATGAAACAACTTGTACAATAGAAGATTATAATAGGAAATATGTTCCAAATACTTTCTAATAATATGCCACTTTGAGAGGGCAACTTCCTAATCCACTTTGAGGCAGATACCCAATATTCTTCAATAAGAACACAATACTTTGGACTATATATGTGTGTGTGTGTGTGTGTGTGTGTACATCTATATATATACATATACATATATATATATACATGTATATATATACATGTATATATATATATATATGACATGTATGCATGTATATATATATATATATATATGACATGTATGCATGTATATATATATATGACATGTATGCATGTATATATATGTGTGTGTATACACATATATACATGTATATATGTGTATATACATGTATATATACATGTATATATGTGTATATATACATGTATATACATGTATGTATATATATATATGTGTGTGTGTATATATACATACATATACATATATATACATGTATATGTGTGTATATATACACATATATGTACATGTATATATGGTGTATAAGGATACTACTTTTAGTCCTTCCACCAAGATTTGAAATACTTGACCCCAATTTTGTAGACCATCTGAGAAAGAATGAGACCAATAAAAGCTTGAAAGGTTTCTTGGTCTTGGCTAGACATCAAGCTTTTATTGGTCGCATTCTTTCTCAGACGGTCTACGAAATTGGGGTCAAGTCTTTCAAATCTTGGTGGAAGGACTAAAAGTAGAATCCTTATACACCATTTCCTAATTATGAGACCTAAAAATTATATTTGCGTCTCTCCTAATCTTCCTATGGTTGTCTAGTTGAATCGCCATTTCTATAACTCCAACCCTATAGTATGTATTGGGCTATGCTTAGTCGACTTGTAGCTACCTTAACTCTTAATTAAGTCATATTATCATTATTATATTCTTATTTAGCTAAATAGATTGACATAGGGGTTATATGTTATTGTCTAAGTCATCCTAGGTGATATCTTATGATATATATATATATATATATATATATATATATATATATATATATATATATATATATATATATATATATGTATGTATGTATGTATGTATGTATGTATGTATGTATGTGTGTGTGTGTGTGTATGTATATGTATACACACACACACACACACACACACATATATATATATATCTACATGTATATGTATACATATACATATGTACATGTATACATATACATATGTATACATGTACATATGTATATGTATACATGTACATATGTATATACATGTACATATACATGTACATATATATATATATATATATATATATATATATATATATATATATATAGATATATATATATATATATATATAGATATACACATGTATATATGTACGTACATGTATATATATATATACATGTACATGTACATGTGCATATATATATATATATATATATATATATATATATATATATATATATATATATATATATATATATATATATATATATATATATATATATATATATATATATATATATATATATGCACATGTACATGTACATGTATATATATATATATATATATATATATATATATATAATACTTATTCATAAGATATCACCTAGGATGACTTAGACAATAACATATAACCCCTATGTCAATCTATTTAGCTAAATAAGAATATAATAATGATAATATGACTTAATTAAGAGTTAAGGTAGCTACAAGTCGACTAAGCATAGCCCAATACATACTATAGGGTTGGAGTTATATAAATGGCGATTCAACTGGACAACCATAGGAAGATTAGGAGAGACGCAAATATAATTTTTGGGTCTCATAATTAGGAAATGGTGTATAAGCATACTACTTTTAGTCCTTCCACCAAGATTTGAAAGACTTGACCCCAATTTCGTAGACCGTCTGAGAAAGAATGAGACCAATAAAAGCTTGAAAGGTTTCTTGGTCTTGGCTAGACAATTTGTATTAATCTCTAGCTAAGAGAGGAAATTCTTGGTACCTCTATGAGTGAGACATGGAAGAGTCCTAGTGCCTATTTGAATAATTTACATGTATGAATCTATGGCACATTTTCTAAAAGGTAATCTTGACAAGAAATAATAGGAGGCCATCAAATATACTACTAGTTGATTGAAAGGGCATTACGTAATTGACTTCCCACCCAAATAAGCCAAGGTTTGATAATCTCTCAAGATTTCATAATTCTTTTAATGATAAAATGCCTTCAAATTTGAATTGGCTTCGTCATGGTGATAAGGGTAATGAGGTCCAAACCTTTCTAAGTTAGTCATCCAAAAGAGACACTTGAACTAATATATTGACTAATAAGAATTTTTCATGTTTTATTTCTCTTAAGAGCTCTACAAATCAATTTGGCGCAAAGGGCTAAACCTTGTTGACAAATTTAAAGCAGTCCCAAACCACCAACTTCATAGAGAAGATAACTATATTCCCAAGAAACATAATGAAATCCACAATACTCGTCAATGGAGGCTAAAAAAATGTCTACGTTTTTTAAAATTTTAATAGGCTTTGGAGGGCACTCAACAAGAATAATAGTAGACATGATTGGCAACTAACACTTTGTCCAGCCAATTTGGAATTTGGTAGCCAAGGAACATGGCTTGTTGATCTACTAGTTCAACTTCTTCTCAAACTTGGCAACAACTTGCCAAAGAAAAATGGGAGAAGCTTGAAAAGAAAATGTAATGCTAAAAAACTGAAAAAAAATTCCCCATGATCAATCAATTTCCACCCATAACTATCTAACTAGCTATCTTGGGAAGAAAATATTATTTGTAGTTCTAGGTCTTTTGTTGTTGGACACTCGAGCCAAAGGCTCAAAATAAAGTATAAATGCATAAACTATTTGTTTAAAATTATCTTCATCTTCAATTAGAGTGAGGAATGAATAACTACAAAAATGATAATTTTTACTAATTGGTAGCATTATTAGCCAATAAAATCCCCTTGACCAACATTTGAGAGGTTAATGAGCTAATAAATAGCTAAAGCCTTATGTAGAAATCACATAAAGAGCCAAGAGGGAAACCTTGACATGCAAACCAAAATAATCCAAATGGCTTAGCTTGTTGGTCAACTATGGTAGTTCAAGCTAAGACAACAACAAACAACATCTACTCAAACTAACTAAAAGATTAGGTCAAACCCAAGCAGTTAAAGAATGGATAGAATATAAAGGCCACTCAATGTGGTCATAAGAGCATAAATTCCCTTCAATTACTCCCCCCAAAAAAAGTGTATTATCTAATATAAATATAAACTTGTTGTCCTCATTTTTGTTTTAAAAAATGAAGGACCATTACATGAAATTTTTGTGAAAAAATGAAAAAATTTACTCTATGACATGCTTCTCGAGGCAGAATTTCAACTAATCCTTGGACTGGCTTAATCTTTAGTCCATCCTCGAACTACGTTTCAAATTTCGTAAAATTTTGGGTTCGTTTGCTATGTCTTTCCTTCAATTTCGGGTTTTAAAATCCCAACTATAGGTGGAGAATTTTCTTCAAACTGCAAGTTTTAATAATATTCATTGTTTTGGTCTTTGTAGGGGAATTTTTTACTTATTACATGTGCACTTTTATTTAAAAGATGTTACTTGTAATTTGTTTTACATTTCCCCTTTGTTGTTTTTATCTTTTTTATTGGTTTTTGGTCTTCTTTAGTTAAAATAGGGATTTTTTGACTCAATTACAAGTAAACTTGCAGTTTGGTCAAAAAACCCCTACTTTAATGGTTTTAGCATGTAATAGGGATTTTAAATCCCCATTGCATATGTGCAAGCAAGTATAACTTGTTGTAGGGATTTTATTTCCCTTTTACAAGTATTTAAAACTTGCATTTCTTTCCAAAAAACTTGATTTTGCCTTGCAAGTGCATTTTTGACAATTTTAAACTTGTCATTTGTCTAAAAAATCCCGATTTTGGCTTGGTAAGTGAAAAAGTGAATTTTAAACTTGCTATTTGTCTTAAAAATCTCGATTTTGCCTTGTAAGTGAAAAAGTGACAATTTAAAATTGGCACTTTGGTCCAAAAAACCCGATTTTGCTCATAAAGTGCATTTTTGACATTTTAAACTTGCTATTTGGCCAAAAAATCCCGATTTTGCCTAACATGTTGAAAAAGTGAAATTTAAACTTGTCATATCCTCCAAAAAAGCCGATCTTCATTCTTTCATGCATTTTAAACTTGCTATTTGTTCCAAAAAACCCGAATTGCAAGGAAAAACATGTTTTTTGAGGATTTTTAGCAAATTTTTGTGGAGATTTTTTGGGAGATAGAAGGCGTTTTGGATTCCTCCCTATTTTTATGCATTTTCAAACACCTTTCACGCCACATGGAGGTTAAGATTGCTGGTTTTTAGCTTTATAACAGCAGCCACGTTTTTTTGCCATTTGGAATGCCACGAATCAGCAATGTTATGAATCGTTTTGGCTTGGTATGCTAAGGTATTGAGGTTAGAAAGAGTCTTGGCCATTTTCCATGCCATTTCTCATGCATTTGTTGCCACGTTTTTCAATTTTGGGCATTTTTTTCAAAAATGTGGCTAGGGTTTTGGAATACGGTTAATTTCTTTTTAAGAAATATTCTTCTTTATTTCAAAGATTAATCATCTTGTTGAAGAGGCATTTTCAGTTTGAAGCAGGGTTTGATTTATTTCTTTATTTTCTTCTTGTTTCATTTTTCTTGTTTTCAAATATGTTGGTTCTTCCCCAAAAATCAGATTTTGTGAGAGAGATTTTCCCCTTTGTAAAGCAATTTTAGAATTGCATTGTTCTTCCCCATTTTCCCTCTTTACTTGTATTCGGGATTTTAAATCCCGATTACAAGTTGGATGAAAACAATTGTTCTTCCCTTACGGATAAAAGATTTAACCATCTTTTGTTGAAAGTTCTTCCCATTTTCTTGAAGGTGATCTTCCCAAAATCTTTCCATATTCATTTCCATCATCCGTACATACCATTTCATCCATTCATTTCACACCTTCATTCATTTTCCCCATTTAAAATCTACCTGCAGTCAGCCATCTAAAACCCGAAATTGGTCCAAAATGCACTCAAAAAACACTTGAAAATGAGTTCTAAAGGTCCAATTACAAGTGCAAACTTGTAGTTACCCATTACACATATGAAGTTGCATGTTTGTTCCCCGCAATTGCAAGTTAATGCTCTTGTTTTTCCCACACATATAATGCAACTTCCAAAACCCGAAATTCACTTGTGAGCCCATTTTTGCATCAATTTCTCTCTTCCCTTGTCAGTTCGGTTTGTACACACGATCTACCAAATCAATGGATTAAGGCATGGGCCTTATTTTGCAAGCAAATTTCAAGAATGAAGGATGATACAAAGAAGAAATACAACAACAATTCATGGTTGAGAGCATAAAATGCTTTCAAGACAAAGATGGTCATGACATAAAAAGAGGAAGGTCGCCCTTTCCCTCTTGAAAAACCAGTACTACCCCAAGCAAGAAGATAAGGATGCAAGTTCCCGTTCCGGTTCAAGATGTCTTTAGCAATCCAGAATACTTCAAACTTATAGCATCCTGAAGCGACATGAAGATCATCACAGACAAAGGATGATGCAGTTAGAGTCGTGTCTTTAGACACATGGAATAGTTTTAGTTATGTAGTTGTAATTTAGTTTTGATAAGTTACATGTAAAAGTATTTTTTGTAAAAAGCAAGTTACACATTACTTACACTTTTGTAATTACATGTAAGGCAACTGCAAGTTGTGTCCGATTAGAACTGTAGTTGGAATAAGTCTTAGTTAGTTGGAGTAACTCTTAGTTAGTTAATGAAGTCTCAGTTAGTTATTGAATGAGTCTTGGTGGTTGAGAGAATCTCTTAAGTTAGTTAGGATCCTCCCACCTTTTTCTCAAGGCTCCTCTTCTATAAATACTGAAGGAGTCTATTGTAATTTTTATCTTTTGGAAAACAAGCAAAAACTCTGCCAAATTTACAACAAGAAGTCTTTGAGCTTATGTATGTGGATTGAAAGTTTTCGAAGAATAATAAAGAAGGATTACTCAAGTTTTGAGTTTTTGAACTACATGTTTGAGTTTGAATCTTTTATTTCTTCTATGCCAAGTGTTTCTAAAGGAGCTTAGTCCAATCTGATTTGAAGTCTTTGAGCTGCAAGTAGAGAAGATTAATTAAAATAGGAAACTCTCTTGAAGGAGGAACAAGTCTTTGAGCTTGCATTAGTTCTTGTCTTTGTGTTGAAAGAATAGATTATTCCAGTCTTTGAGTTGTTATCTTTTATTCGTTGTAAAATTTAGTATAGCAAAGGGTAGATAGGACTTCCAATAGTCAAGTCTTTGAGCTTGGTATTGTTGTCTCGTCCCGAAGGAAGTGACGGAAGTCTTTGCGCTTTCAGGATACTTCATTTCCTTTCTCTTATTTCACTTAAAAGTGGTTACTGTTGTTATTCAATCGCTATCCTTTTCTGTGAAGAGAAACAGATATTATCTTTCTTGAAAAAAGAAGAAAGATTGTTGTCCCATCCCATTTTATTTTCCAAGTTGTAGTTAGATAGGGGGAGCCTTCCCTTAATTAGGAGAGTTTTTACTTGTGTGTTGTGGTTGAAACCACAATTTTGTATATTTCCCCAAGTGTACAAAATTTTCAACCAACAAAACTTAATGAACTTAGTCTAATCAAGACAAATAAGCTAAGGTGGAAGAGGCATAAGCTTAAGAGTGTGAACTTTGACATATGAGATATTTAACAAAGTGATAGGCCACCGATTGTAGATTTCTTTAGGGTATCCAACTTTAGGTATGAATTTGATATTCCATTATTTATTAAATTTCCTAAGGATTCAAAATGAAAGGCCTCAAGATAGAGCTTATGAAGATCACCACCCATTATGTCCCAAAAGGATTTGTAGAATTTATAAGTAATTTCATCCAAACCAAAGAGATTTATCATTAGACATTACAAAAATGACCTCTCACAAATCTCCCTGGGTGAGAAGTTAATCACAAAGAATGTGTTGTGAGTCAGAGACTTGGCATGACTACAAAGAAACAACCCTAGTTGGAGTGTATTCTTGAGAAGAAATAATATGATGATAGTGTTGAACAAATTCTTGAAGAATGTAAGGAAGCTTATTAAGGAGCTACTACCTTTATTTTCTTAATGGTTTTGGGTGTATTATGATCCCATAAAGCCTAGAATAATTCTTTTGACATTTTTTCTCCAATATTATGCTAGTGGATTCAAGCTTTGATTTGGAGACTACACACAATGTGAGCATCGACAACCTATTTTTGGTGATAGAGTTGAGTCATTCTAAGTTGAGCGGCTAAATCAAAAGGTTGTGCTTCCAAAGGAGTGATGGCTTAAAAAATCTCTAAATTGATAGCCTCACATGACCACCAATAAAAATGGGCTAACTCATTCCCATAGATGTTGATAAATGGGGAAATGCAAGTAATAAAATCATTCTACCAAGCTATCCATCTAGTCTCATGCCTAAGACATGGCTCTAAGTTCTTAAAATATTGAATATGAGGAAATGTGACATTCTGATTGAGCAATTTGCATTTAGAAAGCAAGCTATTGTATGATTTTATGCTATTGGATTACTCGTTCATGTTATAGTAGCCAATTATCGCATCTTATGCTAATATGCTTTATGATGGCTATATTTTTTTAACAAGATTATCAAATTAATATCTCACACTTGTTTCTTCTTTCAAGATGATTGCCTTTTATTTATGATCTCTCCCTACATGGGGCAACACTAGCGAGAACTCACTTCTATCTAGGATCATGATTTCATGAGCATACTTTACTATCTTCTTAAATTATATGTGTGTGTGTGTGTGTGTGTGTGTGTGTGTGTGTGTGTGTGTGTGTGTGTGTGTGTGTGTGTGTGCATATATGTATACATATACATACATATACATGTACATATATACATATATGTTGTAATGTCCCCACTTTAGCAGTTGACCAAGTGTGTGTGTGTTAGCCTTGTTCTACATGGTCCCGAGGGCTAACGAAGGGTTTAAGGGGATCCTGGAGTGTTTTGGCCTAGTCATTTCCAGTTTGGGCCAAAACGAAGTTGATTTACTCAATTTCAGGCATACTTACTATTTTTAGTAAGTCAGCAGGACATAGTGGAGGCCAGTTTTGGTGTTTGGATTTGATACTCCTCGGTGACAGCTTTCCGACAAGCTATCACTCGCATTATTCGGAGTTCGATTGCTAATACATTTTAATGCCTGAAGTTTTATTAAAGTAACATTTAATTTAATTGTAAAATATTAAAGTGTTACTCTAATATTTATTTTATGGGGATCAGTACCCAAGGGAGACATAAGTGATTATTTTAATATATGTTTTATATTGCTCATCTTTTATCCCACATTGCCCATGAGAGTTGAGTGAACCCTTGGAAAAAGAATAAAAGAAAGCGTTTGTGGCTTCATTAGATATGTTGAATATGAGAAGAATTGGTATGTGTGAGTTGCAGATCCGTTCTTGGCATTAGAGGACGTCTATCCTCTCTTGTGACATTCTAGACGTCATTCCCCTAGGGTTTGGCCTTTGGAATCCATTGCTATCAGCTTCATTATCAGGCAGATTGGGTGCATTTCCAGCTACAGGCAGATTTAATGTTTGTTCATATCTTCTTCCCTACTTGTCCGATGCTTATGCCATTTTGAGGAGATGATTTTATGAAGATATTGGACCTGTTGAAGACAAATTAATATTGCTGCAACACTATTCACGTGGGTACTATTCACATGGGTACTATTCACGTAGTTACTATTCACGCGGGTACTATTCATGTCACTATAGCAGCAAGATTGAAAATGATTGCTGGAGTATTATGTCAATAATGTTGGAATAATTAGTGAGTTGATAATCTGCCATGTATTTGATTTTATTAAAATCTGAAAATAACATCTTATCAGCAGTAGTTCAATTTTCAGTTTGCATATTATTGTAATTTCATTCTTGTCCATATTCTGTGATTTCAATTCCATGTAAAACAAACCAACATTTCATTTCCGGAGCCATAAGGGAATTTAAAACATTAAACAGAGAAATAAGGAGTTGGATGCAAATTGTTTGATAAAATCCTAGCAGCAATTGGTATGGTTGTTGGGCATTCCGGGGTGTCCATTGCAGTGGTATCAAAGCTATAAGTCCTGCCATCCTGTGGAGGTCTTACAGAGACTTTGGAACATCCAGATAGAGGGAAGAGTGTTTGACGAAATATCAAAACACTAAAATCAGAAATTAATGAATTAAAAAACATGCTAAGCATGTATGTTTAAGCATGCAACAGGGGCCTTATAACTTCCGCCATACCAAAGCAAGACAAAATAGAAATTTGAACTCACAGAGCGAGCAGTCTAGTTCATCCGTCCAGGTCAACATAGAATCTAGTCATACAGACATAGAGGAGATATTCTTTGATCAGGACAGCAGTATGGGTGACCGAGATGATAGGAATACCGATCCAAATCAGGGGGAGGTAATGTTCAGACAGTTACTGGGTACATTAGAGCAAGGGCAGCGTATGCAGCAGGAGCAGAATAGGCGAATGGACATGATGTTGCAGCTTATGGCTAGACAGATGGGCATCAATTTTAATCCAGGTGATGCCAACAATGGAAACAATAACAATGGGGGAAACGATAACAATAGGGGCAATGATAATAATGGAGGCCGAGGCAACAACAATGGCCCTGAGAATAACATTAATGGTAATAATGGACATGGCAACAATGGGAATGAGGTGGATAACTTTAGACACGTTGCACGCCCAGCTCGAACAGCGAGCTTGAGACCTCTTCTACCCACCTTCCCACCTAGGGATCCGGTTCAACCAGTGAACGAACCGTAGATTACTGAGTTACAGGGTCAGTTCAAGAGGGACTAGGAGGCCAGTGGACCCGAGTTTCAGGCAGATATTTCTCTCAGAGATTATATGGACTCGAGGATGAGACATATGCCTAGAGCAGGAGGGAGGAATCAAAATTTTGAGCTGAGAAAGAAAGTTGGAAAACTTTCCTTGCCTTATTATGATGCTTCAGGGAAGATGACTGTACGAGCTTGGGTGCAGAAGGTAGATACATACTTGCAGCTAAATCCTATGCCTGAGGAGGAGGCTATCAAGTATGTGGCTATGCATTTGGACGGTGTTGTGCATGAATGGTGGCATCATGGCATGGTGACTCTGGGGCATAATCAAATTACATCCTATGAGGAATTCACAGAAAGATTGATTGAGAGATTTGACACTAAGGATCCCGAGTTACATTTCAAGGAGCTAGCACAGTTAAAACAGTCAGGTTCTGTGGATGCTTACATCGCCGAGTTTCAGTGTTTGTCTGTACTTGTTACTGATATCTCTCCTAGGAGATTGGTGGTGTTATTTTGTGATGGGCTTGCTGATCCATTATGTGGTTTGGTGAAGGGACATGATCCACTCACCTTAGCAGAAGCAACTAAAAAGGCACGAGATTTAGCCCCTTCGATATACAAAGGAAAATACCATTCAACAGATTCTTCCTACCGCAAGGACAAAGACAAAAAACCATTTCAGAAAGAGTATAATGAACCCAAAGAAGGATCAAAAGGACTAGACAGTGAAACCTTGAATGAACTTCGAAAGAAGAAATTGTGCTTCTAGTGTAGAGAGCCTTGGGACTTATCTCATAAATGCCCTCTCAAGGCTAAGGCAAATCAAATGGAGTATTTTTCAGCAGAGGAATCAGAGTCAGAGGGGGAGGATCAACACTCCGATTCAGATGAGGGTAACACGATAGAGGAGAGCAGCATTCCTAAGGATGATAGATCATTGGCACGCTTGACAGGGGCCCAAAAGGCAATCACATTTAAGGTCAGGGGTACTATCCAAGGGCAGAAAGTGATATCTCTCATTGACACTGGGGCTACACATAACTTTATAGATACACAGTTGGTAGCCAGGAGAGGCTTACAGACAAAGGAGCATGATGGTTTTAGAGTCATGGTGGCTAATGGCCAAAAGCTATTATGTACTCAGAAGGTTTCAAATCTTCACATTAGATTTGGAGATGGCTATGAGTTGGAGGATGATTTCTATGTTGTGGACATGGGAGATTACGACGTCATCCTCGGTATGACATGGATGGCATCGCTGGTTGAGTTCACTTTCAACCTAGCGAAGTTGGAAATGAGGTTTTAGCATGAGGGTAGGACTGTTGTTCTCAGGGGACTTTTAGATGAGAGTTGCAGGGTAGTCTCTTTGAGGAGAATGGAGAGACCTTTTCGGCATAATGACATAGAGTGGGCAACAGAGTGCTTAGTTATGCCAACTTCGCCAGAGCCTCGGGTGAAGAGTCATCCACCAGATATATAGGAGATTCTTGACAGACATGCCAAGGTATTCAGTGATATTCCTCATGGGGTTCCTCCTGACAGGGGTGCAGAGCATGTTATTGAGCTCAAGGAGGGAGCCAAACCAGTGATGATCACTCCCTATCGTCATCCTAGGAAACATAAAGATGAGATAGAGAAGGCAATTAAGGAGTTGTTGGAAATGGGGCACATCAGGCCTAGCAAAAGCCCCTTTGCTTCAGCTGTAGTTCTGGTAAAGAAGAAGGATGGGACAATGCGCATGTGCATCGATTATAGGGCATTGAATAAGAAAATAATAAAAAATAGATATCCCATTCCTCAGATTGATGAGTTGATTGATGAATTGCATGGAGCATGCTTTTTCACCAAAATAGACTTATGGTCTGGATACCATCAGATCAGGATGAGGGTAGAGGACATTGAGAAAACTGCCTTCCGATGTCACTATGGCCACTTTGAGTTTATGGTTATGCCATTTGGACTAACCAATGCACCCGCTACATTTCAGAGTTGTATGAACCAGGTATTCAGGGAGTAGTTGAGGAGATTTGTCTTGATCTTCTTTGATGACATCTTGGTCTTCAGTAAGACCTGGGAGGAACATTCACAGCATTTGGAGGAGGTATTATCTATCCTAGAGAGAGAGTCTTTGTATGCCAAGGAGTCTAAGTGTGAGTTTGGTATGACAGAATTACTATACCTTGGGCATATTATTAGTGTAGATGGAGTTCGAGTAGACCCTGAAAAGATTAGAGCTATAGTTGATTGGCCTACTCCTACGAACCTCACACAGCTTAAGGGATTCTTTGGTCTTTGCAGATTTTACAGAAGGTTTGTTAAGGGTTTTTCACAGACGATAGCGCCTTTGACAGATCTCAACAAGAAGGGGGCCTTCGTGTGGACAGGGGCAACACAGAGGTGTTTTGAGCATTTCAAGCAGGTAATGTCTTCATGTCCAGTTCTAGCTCTACCAGATTTCACGAAGCCTTTTGAGCTTCATTGTGATGCATCGGGTGATGGGATTGGAGCAGTATTGATGTAGGAGAAGCATCCCATTGCATTCGAGAGTAGGAAGCTCTGGGGAGTTGAGAGGAGTTATTCTGTCTATGAATGGGAGATGTTGGCCATAATGCATGCATTGGCCAAATTCCGATCATATTTGGTAGGTAGGCGTTTTGTGATCAAAACTGATCACAATAGTATTAAATACTTCATGAACCAGCGTGATCTTAATGACCGGCAACAGAAATGGGTTACTAAATTGCAGGCTTATGACTTTGACATAGAGTTTGTCAAAGGTAAGAAAAACGTGGTGGTTGATGCCTTATCTCGGAGACCTCACTTATGTGCTCTGGTAGAGATTTCAGGAGATTGGAGAGATTGGATTATAGCAGAGTATGTCGAAGATGCTTGGGCTTCTAGATTGATTTCAGGTACTATACAGGATGATCGCTATGAGGTGATAGATGGATTGATCAGAGTTCAGGACAGGGTTTATTTGATTCCGTCATCACATTTGAGAGAGGTGATACTGAAGGCATTTCATGATGCACCCATAGCTGGGCATCCGGGGATCTTCAAGACCTACAGGTAGATCCGAGAGTGGTTCTCATGGAGAGGGCTCAAGGATGATGTTCAGAGGTATGTCAGGGAGTGTGCGGTTTGTCAACAGAATAAGGGAGAGCACACATTTCCTGCAGGTTTATTATAGCCCTTGCCCATTCTTGATAGGAAATGGGAAAGTATTTCGATGGACTTCATCACTGGTTTACCACGAGTGTAGGGAAGGGATTGCATCTATGTGGTGGTGGACCGCTTGACGAAGTTCACTCACTTCTTTACTATTCCGTCCATTTACACAGTAGCACAGGTGGCAGATCTTTTCTTTAGAGAGATATTCAGGTTACATGGGTTGCCCAGATTCATTGTCAGTGATCGAGATAGTAAGTTTATGAGTGTTTTTTGGCAGGAGTTGTTTAGGTTGTGTGGTACAGATCTTACACCTAGCACTAGTTATCATTTGCAAATAGATGGGCAAACAGAGATTGTGAATAAATGGGTGGAGGGATATTTGAGGAACTATGTAACTGCACAACAAAAGGCTTGGGTCAGATGGTTGCATATGGGAGAGTATTGTTATAACACCACTTATCATATGTCCATCAGGATGACTCCTTTTATGGCACTCTATGGTTATGACGCACCTAGTTTCATGGATTTAGTTTTGGGGGACAACAGAGTGCCCAAAGCCAAAAACTTATTGCATGATAGTCAGGACATTCTGAAAGTGCTCAAGGAGAATATACAGCAAGCCTAGAATCAACAAAAATTGTACGCTGATCAGCACCGAATAGAGCACAATTTTGAGGTAAGGGATATGGTTTACTTGAGGCTACAACCATATAGACAGTCATCGCTCAAGAAGAGCAAAGCTGAAAAGTTGAAGCCTAGATTTTATGGTCCCTACAGGGTGATTCGCAGAGTGGGCAAAGTCACCTATGAGCTTGAGCTTCCAGAGGGCAGTCGGGTGCACAATGTGTTTCATGTGTCTAGGCTTAAGAAAGCCATTGGTCAGAGTGTAGTGCATTCTGCAGATTTACCCCCTTTGGATGAGGAGGGGAAGCTTGTGTTAGTACCTGAGGCTATTTTGGACACCAGAGAGAGGAAGCTTAGAAACAGGATAGTGAAGGACTATTTGGTCAGATGGAGAGACCTACCAGAGGAGGATTCTACATGGGAGAGTGAGCAGGTTATTCAGCAGGCTAGACTGAGATTGCTTGAGGACAAGCAATTTCAAGGGGGGCGGACTGTAATGTCCCCACTTTAGCAGTTGACCAAGTGTGTGTGCATTAGCCTTGTTCTACATGGTCCCGAGGGCTAACGAAGGGTTTAAGGGGATCCTGGAGTGTTTTGGCCTAGTCATTTCCAGTTTGGGCCAAAACGAAGTTGATTTACTCAGTTTCAGGCATACTTACTATTTTTAGTAAGTCAGCAGGACATAGTGGAGGCCAGTTTTGGTGTTTGGATTTGATACTCCTCGGTGAGAGCTTTCCGATGAGCTATCACTCGCATTATTCGGAGTCTGATTGCTAATACATTTTAATGCCTGAAGTTTTATTAAAGTAACATTTAATTTAATTGTAAAATATTAAAGTGTTACTCTAATATTTATTTTATGGGGATCTGTACCCAAGGGAGACATAAGTGAATATTTTAATATATGTTTTATATTGCTCATCTTTTATCCCACATTGCCCATGAGAGTTGAGTGGACCCTTGGAGAAAGAATAAAAGAAAGCGTTTGTGGCTTCATTAGATATGTTGAATATGAGAAGAATTGGTATGTGTGAGTTGCAAATCCGTTCTTGGCATTAGAGGACGTCTATCCTCTCTTGTGACATTCTAGACGTCATTTCCCTGGGGTTTGGCCTTTGGAATCCATTGCTATCAGCTTCATTATCAGGCAGATTGGGTGCATTTCCAGCTAT